>NC_056747.1:1348523704-1348603704 GCF_019279795.1 Protopterus annectens
TACATGTTTGTTTTTTTTTTTATATATACTTTTTTTTACTATTTCAAATGTTTAATGTTCGATCTGTAAAGGTCAATCTTTACAGATTCAAACATTTGAGCGTTCGTTCTAGTAATATAGACCCATATATATATATATATATATATATATATATATATATATATATATATATATATATATATACACACACACATATATATGTCTATATATATATATATATATATATATATATATATATATATATATATATATATATATATATATATATATATATATATATGGGTGTGTGTGTGTGTGTGTGTGTGTGTGTGTGTGTGGGTGTGTGTGTGTCTGTGTAGGTAAGTATATGCATATGTAAGTGTGTGTGAAGGGGTGTGTACATGTGTATGTGTGTTTATATGTAACGTGTACATGCACATGAGTGTGTGTGCATGTGTACTTGCATGTGTTGGGGTGTACTCGCAAATGCCAGTATGAGTATGTGTATTTGTGTGTGTGTGTGTGTGTGTGTGTGTGTGTGTGTGTGTGTGTGTGTGTGTGTGTGTGAAAGACAGTGTGTGTGTGTGTGTGTGTGTGTGTGTGTGTGTGTGTGTGTGTGTGTGTGTGTGTGTGTGTGTGTGTGTGTGTGTGGGTGTATGCACTTGTATGTGTGCTAGTGTGTGTTTGCATGCATGCACTCATGTCGGTGTACGCATGTGTGCATGCAAGCATTCTTGTCAGTTGATTAAGTAGGGACATTGATATGTAAACTTATTTGGTGATTTTTTTTTTTTTGAATAAGTGTCTATCAGTTAGTTTATAATCCGTATTTTGGACCAAACCTCAGTTAGCCGCAATGCACATCTAATTCCTATTCTTCCATCAGGAAATTTACAATTTAGGTTCATCCCATGTTTTTCAACTTTGCTTTTTTCATGCCTGACAGTGACTTTACCCCGCCTGTAACCAGCCTACATGTATGTTATAGAATCAAGAGTCTCCTCTATGTGTGACATACACACAACACTCTGACAGTGACTTTACCCCATGTGTAACCAGCCTACATGCATGTTATAGAATCAAGAGTCTCCTCTGTGTAACATACACAAAACACTCTGACAGTGACTTTACCCCACGTATAACCAGCCTACATGCATGTTATAGAATCAAGAGTCTCCTCTATGTGAGACATACACACAACACTCTGCTCCTGTCCACAGCCTACATGTATGTTATAGAATCAAGAGTCTCCTTTATGTGTGACATACACACAACACTGCTCCTGACCACAGCCTACATGTATGTTATAGAATCAAGAGTCTCCTCTACGTGTGACATACACACAACACTCTGCTCCTGACCACAGCCTACATGTATGTTATAGAATCAAGAGTCTCCTCTACGTGTGACATACACAAACCACTCTGCTCCTGACCACAGCCTACATGTATGTTATAGAATCAAGAGTCTCCTCTATGTGTGACATACACAAACCACTCTGCTCCTGACTACAGCCTACATGTATGTTATAGAATCAAGAGTCTCCTCTATGTGTGACATACACACAACACTGCTCCTGACCACAGCCTACATGTATGTTATACAATCAAGAGTCTCCTCTACATGTGACATACACACAACACTCTGCTCCTGACCATTTACATCATTTATTAAAAGAAAGGTAAGCTCTCAGTGACGAATACCTGCTGATGTGTGGCATTAGCACCCCCCAGCTGTCTGTTTTGCTGTGATGCTTGGCTAAGCACACTGCAGTTTCCTTCTGTTTCCTCTAAGGTCTGTCATACATAGGACAAAGTATGCCCGGTTACCATCTGATAATTCTCAGGTACCACACCTGTCACTGTGGAGCGTCCACAGACTAAACAATGCTAACGGCTGTTTGATTTCCTTTAACATTCTTAACAAGAAGAGTCACTGTTACATCAATGTGCTCTGACACAGCTGACAATTACAGAAATAATCCTGTAAGGGAAACATAGTGCTGTCACATTTATAAAAGTGGTAAATTCTCCAGAACCATTGCACACTTCTTTGAATTGGAAAAGGCTGTGTGCATGTGAAGGAAGTAGGCTACTGACACAAACTGAATAAATTTCTTGCAGTATGAAACCCACTGCGATATGCTTGTTAAAGGGTACAATTTCCCCATCTCAGCAGAGTTTGTTTTCATCTGGCACTAACACTGCTGACTGTGGGAATACCAGATTTTAAATACTGCAGCATAAATACATCAGAATGGCTCAAAATACATCCAAGATGTAATTTAATTCATCTACATAAGCCAGCATTTTACTTCAACAAATATAGTTGGTAATGTTGCAGTGAGGTCTACTGGAGCAGGAGTACAGTGTTTGTATATCTGACTGCTTACATACTTCAGTCCTACTTGGTAATCTGACACAGTGCTCTAAGTAAAGTAAGATCTAATACATACTTAGTAAACTTTTACATTGTTCAAATGTACTCACTGAATAGGGAATTCATTCTTCTCCCAAGGTGCAGCAACCTGGGATTTCACTACAATATGAAGGAGAGGAAATGCCTTAACTTTCCACTGAAAAAAATACATTTTCATATCAGTATGTGAATGCAATTTCTATTTTGTTTTCAGAGTCCTTTACACAAATGATCACCTCAACACTGTCCTAGAGTTGTCTAACTGCTTTTTCCAGAATATTCTAAGTGGTGGAATGATGACCCACAGAATAATGCATTTGTGTGTTATCATTTGTGTACTCATACGCTTTGAACAGGTATGCTGTTTAAGTTCTTAAGAGATTTCTATGATTACACTTTCATTGTGTGCGCCCCCACAACAATTAGTGTTTTGTCATTTTTGTTTGTATTTCTCCAACTACAAAAAATACATTTAAAAAAGTCTTCAGGTTTGGGGTCATGAAGTTCACTGCTGAAGTCTAAAGAGAGCAAATAATTTTACCTTAAAGCTACAAAATAACTTCAGTTTTTTACTAAAAAAATCATTTTACCTACTGAAAATATTATAGATTTAATAGAAATGTGCATATTGTTATTGATGTGTTTTTACTGAGAATTACTATGTAACTAATAACTATATGGAGTCAGATGCAAACCCACTGCTTCCCCAAATGGAGACAAGCCCCTTACCACCCCTCAAACTTATGTGTACTAACCCCACAGTGGCACAATCATGGAATAAGGGAAAACTTTCTACAGAATTGCACAGCACTGTTGCACAGTTAGCAATCCCACACAAACTTACATACTCTAATACCATGGTAGCACAGCCTTAGGGTAAGGTAAAACTTTCCAGAGAAGCGAACAGCACTGTCACCCAAAGAACAATTCCACTCAGTCAAAGTTTGCAGCCTTCGGCCTAGATCAGTGGTGTTCTGATTGCACAATTATCTATTGAGAAAACTATTTCAGACATTCCCACTTCACAGCACACTTCATCCTCTATTCTCAGTCTTTGACGGAGTTTCTTAAGACACTTAGAGTAGCTGTCTAGGACTATACGGGGTTAGAAGGAGTGGTACAGAAGGGCTCATTATATACTTGAAAATCACATGGAGCTCAGCTTGAAGACACTGATTGCAGACGGACACAAGGCACATGTGCACAAATTCTATATAGCAGTGTGCAGATTCGCCTTATGCAATGACATAACAACTCTTTTTAGCTTAGGTCTATTTAATAAATGAATGGGGTAAATGGCATTTCTCTGTCCACAGGTCCATAGGTGTGTACTAGACTAATGACCACTAGGGCCCTTAAAAGCCTAGCTGTGCAACACAAATGTGACCCACAAATTTAATTTATTTATAGGATGATTTACTAACTGCCAGAAACATAGGCACCAGACCAGGGGTGAATTTTCAATTATCCATCCATTGGTCCAAGTTGTGCTTAAATAGGGACAGGGAGGACCTCTGCTTCACATGGATGGGTGCCTGTTCCAGAGAATGGGAATTTTCTGAGAAACATATCTGTCTGTCCAACGTGTCTTATTTATGTTTTAAGCAAAAATTTGGCCTTTGAATCTAATAGTTCTGATGCTGTTTGTTTTGCAGATGTGCAAAAGGTTCATCAAAACAGGATCAATAGATGCTTCATATGCCAGGCAAAGATCATTTCTCTGAAGTCTGTATGATACAAAGTAAAGAAACACAGCTTGGAGGCGATCTGCATAGGACATTGTGTTTACTACCTGTGTTCTTTATTCCTTTTGTAAGGAACCTTTATGGATATTCCAGTTGCTGCATACTTCTGGTCAGATACATACCGAAGTTCACTAGCTATGCCCCTTCTGCCCAGACTATAAGGTAGTACCAGCTGTCACCAACCACTACTTATCAGCTACTATAAGGCCCTTACAAAGGGTGACCAATTCTATTGTGTAATGTTACTATTATCCAAATGGTAATTGTGTCCAAGACTTTTAAGGCTATTTAGGAGTGGCCTATACAGCATCACCAAATACATATGCAAGTACTCTATGAGTTTAAATATCTCTAAACAAACCAGTCACAATTAAAAGGTTTACATATATGTAATAATAAATAATAAAAGCACAAGACAATACTCAATAACTCAACACTGTGACAGCAGAGATCAGAATCACAGGAAATGTTTTAAAACAAGATTGTAGGACAGTCTCACATAAATACAGAAAACATCTAAATGAATCTTATTATATTCCTATCTATCTCTAAGAGAGATTACTATAATCTAGTACTTACTATTAGCAAGACAGAAGTGCTGATGAGAGGATGTTTCTAGGTCCAAAGACAAACACAAAATGCACAGACCTTATCTGAGAGATAGTTCTTAAATTAATAACAACACATTACTGCTGGGTCAATTGGATGACATCACTATTTGTCACTTGCCTTTAGTTTCCAGGCTAATAGAAACTTGAAATTTAGCACATCTGTGTCAAAAATACTTATCTCTCAGAAGTTTGCCTAGAACTGGAAGTTTTAAAACAGTTAAACACTTTTACATTTGAAACCTGTAATTATTTCTGTTTCCAGACATTAGAAAGACATTATAGCTGTAGACATCATGTCTTCTTGCTGGATAAACAAAATTGTAAAACTCTTCACTTATTTTATCAGTGTTTGCAAGTTAACTCTGTATGTTCCAACTTCTATTATGAAAACACACATTTGCACGGGCATATAGTTTATACACATTTCTGCTCTTTTCCACCAGGGTACACTGTGGTTACACTCATGAAGCTCAGTACATAACATACAGTTCAACACACACTTCTGCACCACTTGTTTAATAGCCACATAACATATAGTTTTCTTACATTTGTAAGACAAGCATACGAATCATATCAATATTCACAAATGACATAGAATTATTTCCAAATTCCAGATAGCTGGGCTGGCAGTGTCACATTTCTATGTAAACCATATTAATATTTTCAAATGACATATAATTATTTACAAAATTCCAGCTAACTGGGCTAGTAGCATTTCGGTTTGTCACAGTTACTATAATGCATTTCTTGGTACTGAGTTTTAAGCTATGGCATTGACACCAAGCGTTTGTCTGTGTTCTTGTCTTGTGGGATACAATGACTACTCCCAGTTTGCAATCATCTGTGAACTTGGTTAGCCAGGGGCTCAGCTGCTGGGCCCACTCCTCTTTGGCATCTACTTCTCGGACATCAAAGCTAATATCAAAGAGGAGTGGGCCCAGCAGCTGAGCCCCTGAATTATTAATACAGTAATGGTACATAATTATTTTTACTTATTTATTTTATTTTACATTTGTTGACCGTGTATGTCTGACTGAACCAAAGCCCTTTTTCAGCAGAGGCCTGGGGAGAAAAGCTCCAGTAAATACATATAGTAATCAATCAAAGAATGGACACATATTATGCAACTGGCATTAGCTTAAGCAGCTACATTACAGCTACAGCAATATTATAGAAGAGGTAGTAAGTATAGAATAGTTAACTTAGGAGAACAATTTTTTACAATTTATCTAAACAAGATACAAGATATGGTACAAGTAAAGTGGAGAGGGAATGCCTAGATTAGAGAGGCAGGAGTAGAAATTTTCAAGGAGGGTTAGAGCATTGGCAGATCCATTTCTTGGTAAAGTATTCTTTTAGAGTTTGTTTAAATTGTTTGGGATGCATGTTTGTACGAATTTCGATGGGAAGTTTATTCCATTCAATAGAGGGATGGTAGCTGTATAAGTTACATCCAGATTTTGATTTGTGCTTATAGATTTTTAAAAGATCAGGTGAAGAGTTTCGGAGGTTCCTTGCAGGAGCATAGTGAGAGATGATAGAGTGTAAGACTGGACAGAAGGGTGGCTGGTAAAGAACTGAGTGTATGGTTTGGAGCTGGGAGAGAAGGAGGAGGAGGTGGGGAGTTCTAGCCAGTTTAGATATCTTAGAAACAGTGATGTGATCTATATGGTTGTTGGGTTGTAAATCTAGCTACTTTGTGGTATGTAGTTTCAAGACTTTAAAGCAGAGAAGAGTTTAGGTTAGTAAGGATTTGTGAGCAGTATGTTAAGTAGGGAAGAAGAGGCATGAGTGAGGGCTACTCTAGCTTCCTGAGTGAGAAATTTGTTATTTCTGTAAAGTAGACCTAGTTTAAGGTGTGTTTTCCTGATACAATTATTAATATGGAGGTCGAATTTTAGTTGATCATCTATTGTGATGCCAAGGAGTTTTGAGCTAGGTTCAACTGCAATTGGAGTCTTGTTGAGTGACTGGATAGTAAAAGAAGTTTTCATGTCATTGGCTGTTTTAGGAAGGAAGAGTAATAGTTTTGTTTTTTTAGGGTTAAGGATGAGTTGGTTGTTTGAGAGCCATGTTTCTACTGAGTTAAAGGAAGACTGAGTAGCTGTTAAGAGCTCGGAGTGGGAGTTTGCTATTGTTATGATTGTGGAGTCATCAGCGTATTGTATAATAGAGGAGAGAGGGGAGGAGGTATACAGCAGGTTAGTGAAGATGTTGAAGAGAAGTGGCCCTAGAATGGATCCTTGAGGGACACCCATATGAATTGAAAGGGGAGTAGATAAAGCAGAGTCCCATGTTACAGATTGGCGTCTGTCTTTAAGGTAGCTTTTAAACCATGCTACTGTTGTGGGGGAGAAATGAAGGTTAGTCAGTTTATTTAGTAGTAGGGAATGAAAGACAGTATCAAAGGCTTTTGAGAGGTCAAGAAAAAGACAGGAAATTAGTTTTTGGTCATCTCTGGCTGTAGAAATAGTATTTAGAAAGGATAGAAGTGCAGTATTGCTGCTGCGTTTTGGTCGAAAACCATGTTGTGTTGGAGTAAAAAGGTTTTCTTGGGTGAGATGTTCCATAACTTGGCTATGTATGCATTTTTCTAGAACATTTGACAGAGGAGAGAGGATGGAAATGGGTCTAAAGTTGGAGATTTCACTGGAGTTACCTCCTTTGCGGATAGGTAGGGTATAAAACTATTTCCAGATGGATGGCACTTTGGATTCAGAGATTGAATGGTTGATGATTACAGAGACAGGAAAGGCTAGAGAGTGGGCAGCAAGAAAAAAAGATGGGATGTTATCAGCAGATACTGAGCGAGGTTTTAGTTTAGAGAGTAGCATTCGGATGTATGTTGTGGAGATGGGCTTGAGGGAGAAGATTGTGGGAGGGGTAGTTGTTGAGGAGGGATCTGGGTTTATGGGCTAAGTTTTAGTAGAGCTATTTGACATAAAGAGTTTAGATATAGATTCAACAAAGTATGCATTGATGGTATTGGCAGTTTCTACAGGTGTTTTTTTCTGGGGTGGGATTGGTTGAGGTAGGATTTCCAGGGTGGAGTATGTGATTTACAGCATTCCAGAATTTTTTGGGATCAGATTTTAGTGCTGTAGGGGGGTTAAAGTAGAATTCTTTTTTGTCTTTGTTGATCAGTCTTTTGACCAGATTTCTTTGTTCTTTATATCTTTGTAGGTCATTAGGGTCTTTTGTATGTAGCCATTTTTTCCAGGACTTATCTCTTGACTTCATGAAGCTTTAGTACTTTTAGTTAGCCAAGGAGATATTTTATCTTTTGTCTTGATTTTCCGAGGTGGGACTCGAGAGTTTATGATATCTAGAAGAGTAGCGTTAAAAGTAACAACTGCTTCATCTAGGGGGAGCTGAGTAAGGAAGTCCCAGCATACTCTAGGTAAGAGAGTGTTTAAGGTTTCAGTGTTAAAATCTGAGAGATTGTGTCTAGGGATATATCTGTGTGGTTTAGGGAGATGGGTTGTGAACCTTAGCACCTTTATGGGTGAGTGGTCACTGAGGGAATCAGGAAGAGTTTCTGGATGGTGATATTTAGATAATTACCAAATTCATAAGTAGACTTAAAGCCACTGACATTAACTTCACTTGTCAATAGGTCAGACTGTGAGGTGGTTTTCTAATCCTTTGCAATTTTCTGATTATTTTCACTGACTCTTGGTTTGCTGGAACATCAAACTTACTCGTTGGCATAGAAGTTTCTTCTGTAGAATAAGGGAACATGTCAAGATGTCAACACATCCCCTGTGCCATATCCATCATCTGGATTTACTTCCCAGCTTGTCCCAGCTGGTTAGCGACTCCTGTAAGACATTCCTGAATTAGTTTCTTGAACTCAAGTAAGGAAACTAGGCTTGTTTTATCCATGATAATTCCTGGAATCCATTTTAAACCTCCAATGGTATCCTGGTGATACAACGCATCTTCCTGATCTGTCATTGAATGGTTGTCCTGCTGGAACTGTTGCAAGTACAACTTCCTTCAAACAGCCTTACTTGGGCTTGTGTTCATTAACCCCAGCTTGGCCCTGATAAGCCTACACAACAGCAGCAGCAGTTCTCTAAGTATATATCCTGTAGCACAAGTAAGAATGTTCTATATTGTAACAGTGAAAGCAACATTTTGTCTTCAGTTTGCAACCAGACAATTGACAGCATCTTCATACTTGCCTTGAACTGAATGTTGTGGCTCATGCAGTTCATAATGGATGCATTTCTGTAAGAACAGAATGAATTATTATTGGACATCGCAGTGGTGCAACAAGGATGGCACAGTGGTGCAGCTGGGATAGCATAGTGGTACAGCAGAGGTGGTGCAGTGCTGCAGCAGGGATGGTGCAGTGATGCAGTGGGGATGGTGCAGCGGGGACAGTGCAGTGGGAACTGCACAGCGGTGCAGCGGTTGACATTATTCTGATGCATTACGTTCCTTTCTCAATGGCAATATGATGATGTAATCGATAAGTGTCAGCAATGGCTAACTGAAGACTGAGACAATTTCTGGCATATACAGTTCAACCGTGCAGTACTACTGTGATGGATACACAATTAATAAATGCTCTAATGATTGCAGTATGCAGTCTTTTCCAACATTCACTTAGGAATTCCTGTGGATGCAATAGTACTTGAATAGAAATTTTCCTTTCCAGCTAATGTGGCACACATCCTTTACATATTTTTTTTAATTTAAACATCTAGCTTTAACCAACAGACTTTTCTAGCTAGCATTTTTCTTTTTAAGAATGCTACATTGGTCCAGATAGAGTTCTCAAATATATTTTTTCAGCTTCAAAGGAATAACTGCATAAGTGTCCCTTTTTGCATTGAAAGTTAAAATATTTTTTATAAAATTATTTCGGACAGCACAGTGGTGCAGCAGTAGCACTGTTGCCTCACAGGAAGAGGTTCTTTGGTTCGATTCTTGTCTGGAGTGCCTTCTGTGCAGAGTGTGCATGTCCTGCCTGCATTTGTGTGGGTTTTCTGGGGGTACTCCGGTTTCCTCCCACGTTATAAAGACATGTGTTCAGAGCGTTTCTCCCTAGGTCTCCGCTGAAAATTGGCTTAATTCCTAGTCAGACTTTCCGAGTAAACAAATGTTAAATAAATAAATAAAATGTCAAAATCTCTTCAACCTTTGATGTAGATGCTGCTCACATTTGAGCACTGACTCTGTTTAATCTTGTTTGTGCATCACTTCTGGTTACATCAAAGTGTTGGAATATTAAGTGTACTCATGGTGTCTATAAATAATAATGCACTGCACGTTAATAAGTATTTACATAATATTGATATATGCGTTAAGCATCAGGACCTTATTTGCTGTGTTCATAAATGTATCGTAATAACACCGGGCCATACAAAATGAACAAACAAAATGATTCTTCATAAATCCTGTGTTAGAGGTTGGCACTGATGTTTGTACTGTCGTACGAGGTCATGACTGAAAATGGTCATTAGAGCAGCTCACCTACTCGGTTATCAAATTGTAAATAAATAATACATAACTAAGTACATAATGTGAGCATGGCATCTTGATTAATTATAAATTCATCTTTAAAGTGAACGTATTTTGTATCACAAACATGACACTTCAGCACATAGGTTTACTATTTAATACCATGTCAGCTAAGGACATTGTCATCTTAAGCAGACTCTTCAAGTCTTTAGTTTGGTCAGCTTTCGAACACTATATGCCAGATACGAACCCTGTTATCAACCACATTCTTCTAGTCCAGCCTGACTAACATTAGAATTAGCAGCTGAAGGTAATGGATGGATTGGGACACTCAGAGCATACAATAACAGCTGGTTTCTTCTGACCTATGACCTATGCAAAGAGACATAGACTGAAGGAAACTGTGCTGATGGGAGTTCTTCTTCCTGCATGACCTGTGAAGAACGGCCTAGACTCTTCCATCATTAATCCATCCTGCACCGAGTACATTAGCAAAGCAAAGTATCAGCCAATCATCTTATGACTGTTTTCTGCTGTCTCCTACATGAAATGAAAGTACTATTTCTGAGGACTCATGATGAGTGTAACCAATTGTCTATACCTTTTGGCACTGTTAGCAGTAACAGTCAAGAGTATTGTCGTATTGATGGAGAATTGTTTTATTTTATAATGTGTACAGGTTATTTGCAGACATGATTTCTTACTTTTAAATGCTGTGGGTTAAGTCATTGGGCCAGGCTCACTAGGGTGAAGCCCTCTGACTTTGAACTTGTAGTACTAAAGGGAACGGTTACAACCATTGATTAATGTTTTGTTTGCTCTCTCCTACTGTTTAAAATGTAATAATGCTGGTGTGTGTGTTGATGAACATTTGGATATGTTGTATTTAATAATGAGGTTGGGATCTCCCCATGATGAGTGAAACATTCTGTCTGCTGCATATAACTATCTATGTGTACACTGTAGCTCAGCAATCATGTGCATTGAGTGGTGGTTTATGTAACACTTTTGCAGAATCATTGTAATTAATTTGGTTTTCTATACACCAAGATTTTAATCATTTAAAGAACAGGTCCTGTGTCAGTCTTGTGTTCAGGAACTGGGAACTCATGGAAATGCAGAAGAGACCATCACCAGCACAGTGAGTCCTGTAGCAATCTTAGTGCTGGCAAGCGGATCACATTAGCTGCTGCGTTATTTATAATCTGGAGTCCCTAGTTCAACAATACAAATAGCGGAAATGTTTGTTCTAAGGGTTATTAAAGAGAACTACTAGGTCAGGATGGTTTCTTTTCTTGGTTTGTCATCTATCCTGTCCAAAACCTCTGCAGACTTCAGCAAGTTGTACTTTCAGTCATAGGAACCCTATCATGTTTCATTAACTACATTTCTAGTGCATGCAGTGCTGCTATTACACTCCAAAGCTGGTGTAAAAACAAGCTTGTTAACCACTTGTCAGAAAGATGCTTAACGAGCTTTTGTTAAAAACCTCTAACTGCTGTTAAGCTCCAGTCACATACTAAAGCCTAGCTTTCAAATCTGTAGTAGAGTGAAGTGTTTCTTGTCTCTAAAAGCCATGAAACACTTCATGCTATCAAACTGACAGTAGCTAGCAGCTTAAAAATAAGTGAGAGCGATTTAACTTCTACATGGTGTTGCTGTGGCAGTGCAAAGTGTTTCAAGGGATTTCAAAGCTGTGAAACATACATACCTCTGAAGTAAGCATTCATCATTCTGACCTTATAAAGTACACAGTCCTTGAGTTTCTACACTGAAAGGGTGTCAGGGCCAGCCTTTGGACAATTTGATCTATTTTGCCCAGTAGGGCCCCACTACCTCAGGGGGCTTTGTACTATGCTATGACAGGGTAATTATAACTTACATAACCCACAGATTTGCCTAAACGGCAAGACAGAAGATGCAAGGTACTTTCTTTGTGTAGTCTTGCTCCAAAAGTACTTACAAGTCCAGTATTATTAGGTACCATATTATTACTAACTGCAGCTTCATGCCTCTTGAGCAACTCACAGTGTTAACTGCTTGCACTCCTGTAATAATATGTTGTCCTCAAACCAAAAGAGGTCAGACTCACCATCAGGTGTTGTGTACCTGCCAGTTACTGTATCATAAGATAAGACCAGGCTTATTTTGAAGACTGATAACAGATATACCCTTGTTCTATGCTTCTCTTTCTGATATGGGGTTTATGAATGGTTGATAAGGAATAATGTTACAAAGATAACTGGAATAGTCAGTCTCAGACAGCATGGAAACAGACACAAACAAAAAAAAATGAAGATACTCTATGAGGTCATTTCTGATCACTAAAACGTATGACAGAATCCTGCCAGTTCGGTGTGAAATGCTTGTTGCAGTCACAGATACAGGAGCAAAACAATCACACAGAACCAAAACATGAGGTGCATGTGCTGAGTGGTAAGAGCAGAGATGGACAGAAATATTATTTACTTTCTATAGTATAGCACAGTTGAAAACAGCCAAAGAAAAGTACAGTTTTGTGCCTACCATAAATGTAGATGTTCACGTGTAAACACTGCTGCAGTCATTACACTTGGGTTATCCTGCCATCAGGTGGTCCCTCATCGGCCTGAGTTCCAAAGTCTTGGTCTGGCGTCAGTTGCTGTTGCTTCTTCCCTGACGTCAGTGCGACAGGGGTATATAAGATGCAGCCGACGCCATTTTCTTCAGTTTTTCTTTCCCCAGATGTCAGGTGCCCCCAAATAGGTAGGCAATTCAAATTGCTAGTAAAATATGTAAAAGAAAAGCAAACAACCATTTTTAATTACCAGCAAATACTCCCCATAGGTAATAAGGGTAGATGCCCTAGGTAAGTACCAGAAAGTAAGAGGGGAAGTAGGGAGGGTAACCTGGACTGCAGCAGTGTTTACACTCGAACATCTACATTTATGGTAGGTACAAAACTGTACTATGTTCATCGTGTTACACTGCTGCAGTCAATACACTTGGGTGGAATCCCAAAGCAGAGGTAGGGAGGCTGGTTCTATAAGGCATTAGGGGTGGCTATAAGGCCCTGCAGCACAGCAGTGGCAAACCCAGCTCTGGATTTAGAGTAAAGAGGCAGATGGTAATGCTTGGTACAGAACTCCAAGTTGCTGCTTCCAAAATGTCCTTGGTAGGTACTCCTCTGAGGTAGGCAGTTGATGTGGCTGTGGCCCTGGTAGAATGAGACCTAATGCTGTTAGGTACAGTTTTCCCATGGTGTGTATAGCAGAAACATATACAGTGTCCTATCCATTTTGAGATGGTCTGTTTTGAAATGGCTTTTCCCTGTGCTCCTGCAGCGTATGCTACAAACAATTGCTCAGTTTTCCTGAAAGCTTTGGTTTTGTCCAAGTAGAAGTGTAACTGCCTGTGTATGTCCAAAGAATGCAGAAGTCTTTCTCCTTTATTCTGTGGGTTTGGATAAAAAATTGGCAAGTGAATTGTTTGGTTTAGAGCCACACTTGATACCACCTTTGGCATAAAAGTAGGGTTTGTTCTTAAAGATACCCTGTCTTGGTGGAAAATGATGAAAGGTTCCACTGCCATTAGTGTCTGTAATGCTGAAACTCTTCGTGCTGAGGTTATTGCCAGGAGTACAGCAGTTTTCCAAGAGACATATTTTAAATCTGCTGAGTTAGCTGGCTCAAAAGGAGGTAAAGTTAATTTTTCCAACACAAAGTTTAGGTCCCAAGTTGGAGTTGGTGCTCTACGGGGCGGTCTTATGTTTTTAGCCCCTCTGAGGTACTGTTTTAGAAAAGGATTAGAAAAAATAGGTGGATCCGTGTTGTAATGAGCAGAGATGGCAGAGGCGTGGATCTTGATGGATGAAAAGGAGAGGCCTTTGTCCAGCATCCCAGTTAAGTATTGTAGTATCTGAGGAATGTTTGGGACAAGAGGGTCAAGGCTGTGAGCTTGGTTCCAGGCACAGAATCTCTTCCATTTATCCAAATAGGCTTTCCTGGTGCTAGGCCTTCTGGCCTCCGGAATGACATCCATAACAGCTTTGGAGAGAGACATTGCTTGCTTGACTAAGGAATCTGCCATGCAGCCAGGTTTAAAGTCTTTAGCTGGCTGTGAAGTATCTGATTGTTGTGCTGAGTCAGAAGATGTGGGATTTGAGGCAAAATCCAGGGTGGACCTTGTGCTAAGTTCTTTAAAATTGGGTACCAGTGCTGGCGTGGCCAGTCTGGGGCAATCAGGATCATCTTTGGCTTTTCTTGCCTGGATTTTATGAGTACCTTTGGAAGGAGAGGTAGTGGTGGAAAAGCATATACTTGTAGGTTTTTCCAGCTGAAGGCGAGGGCATCCACTTTCCAAGCTTGTGGGTGGTAAGTCCTTGTGCAGAATTTCTGTAGCTGGCAGTTCATTGGGGATGCAAACAGATCTATATCCGGGCTCCACCATTTTTGTGTTATCATTCTGAATATTTGTGGATGTAATTTCCACTCGTGCGGATCCATGATGTTTCTGCTTAAGTCATTTGCCAGTGTGTTTTTCTCTCCTGGCAGGAATCGTGCTTGCAGATGAACTTGATAGGTTAGAGCTGTGTTCCACAAGGTCATGGCTTGTCTGCAGAGGGGATAAGAATGAGTGCCCCCTTGTTTGTTTATGTACCACATAACTGTGGTGTTGTCTGTCTTTAGTAGTAGTTGTCCTGGATGCAGAAGGTCCTTGAAAGCCACAAGGACATTTTGTACAGCTAGCATCTCTTTTTGATTGATGTGAAGATGCCTTTGCCCTGTGGGTCACTTGCCCTGAATACATTTTCCTGCCATGTGTGCTCCCCAGGCATAATCCGATGCATCTGTTGTCAGTGTTTGCCTGGCTGTGGGTTGAGTGAAAGGCTGTCCCTTGTTGAGGTGACATGCTTGAGCCCACCATCGAAACTCCTGTTGAAGGCAAGGAATTAGTGGTATTACTGTTTCCAAACTTTGACAGTGTTGAGACCAGACACTCTTTAGGTACCATTGTAGTTTCCTCATATGCAGTCTGGCATATGGAATTAGTAGTATGCAAGATGCCATGTAGCCCAAAGCCTGCAGAATTTTTCTTGCAGGGAGTTGGGCCTTTGTTGCCATCAATTGAAAATATTGAGTCAGTTGTCCTTGCTTGTCTAGCGTGAGATAAGCCATCTGGGCCGTTGTATTCAAGCTGGCACCCAGGAATATTATCTCTTGTGAGGGCACTAGTTTTGACTTCTTTCCATTTACTGTGTACCCCAGGCAACTTAATAACTTTTTTACAAATGCCAGATGCTTTAGAAGAATGTCCTTGCTCTCTGCTTGAATCAGGCAGTCGTCCAGGTATGGATAAATTTGAATTCCTTTCTGTCTGCAAAATGCAATTACTGGTGCCAGGCACTTTGTGAAGACCCTGGGCCAGTAGATAAGCCAAAGGGCAGTGCAGAGAATTGGTAGTGCATTGAACCAGCTATGAATCTGAGGTATCTTCTGCAGTTTTGTCTGATAGGGACATGCAGGTATGCCTCCTTGAGGTCCAAAGTTATGAGCCAAGCTTTCTTGCCCAGCATGGGAAGAAGCTGCTGTAGTGTCAACATTTTGAATTTTGGAACATCCAGGTAAGTGTTTAGATAAGAAAGATCCAAAATGGGCCTCCAGGCTTTGTCCTTTCTGGGAACCAGAAAGAGTCTTGAGTAAAATCCTTGCCCCTGCTCCTGTGTTGGTACTTTTTGAATAGCTCTCATGTCCATGAGTGCTGTAATTTGTCTTTGAGCCTCTGCCCATTGATTTGGTGGCAGATTTGGCATTCCCTTTAGTCTTGGCAGAGTGTGAAAGTGGAACCTGTAACCTTGAGATACAATGTTGAGAACCCATTGGTCTTTGGTGATCATATGCCAATTGTGACAGAAAAGTGCCAGTTTTCCTCCCAAGGGGGCTGCCAAGAGAGAACTGTTTGGCAGCTGTAGTGGGAAGTCAATGGGGCTGTTTTTTGTAAGGTTGAGGCCTGTCTTTCCCTTCTTTCTGGGTTGATGCACCCCATTGTCGAGGCCTGTAAGGACCTTGTGGTTGACCTCTACCTCTTGGACGTCTGTATCTGCCCCTTTGAGGTCTGTATGTAACTGGAAAGGACCAATTCTTTGTTGGCCAATTTCTGCTAAATCAAGGAGGCTGAACCTGTAAGAAATCCTTCACCGTTTGCATAGATTTTGCCTTATCCTCCATTTTCTTTAATACCTCTTCTGCCTTAACTCCAAATAAAACATCCTGCTGCAAAGGTGCATCCAATAATTTTTCTTTAACATGATCTGGTAACATCTGTTCTTTTTAGCCAAGCATGTCTTCTAATGACAGTCGTGTAACTGCTGCTCTACAGGAGGCCTCTAATGAATCAAAACCACATTGCAAAGTATGTTTTCCCACTTGTTCAGCTGCATGCAATAAATCCTACATTTCTTTATAATTAGGAGGATCTGAGTTTGGAAGCATTTTTTGTTTCAACTGAGGCAAAATCAAACCGATGTTTAATAGTGCACTTGTTAAACCTAGCACAAAACCGACAACCTGTGACGTCATGGTCTGGGCCTAGGCATGGGATACAATAAGAATGGAAGTCCTTATGAGGTATTTGCTTCCCACAAGAAATACAGCCATTAACTTTTACTGACATCGGTCTGAGGCAAGAAAAAGTTTCCCCAACAGGGTACCTAGCTTTGTAGAAGACTTCGGTTCTGGATTCGGAAAGAAAATCTCAGGAGTCGGCCGACCGGCACTTGCGAACTGCTTTTGCTTTGGGCACCACGCAGCAAGAAAGACTGAAGAAAATGGCGTCGGCTGCATCTTATATACCCCTGTCGTACTGATGTCAGGGAAGAAGTGACAGCAACCGACGCCGGACCAAGACTTTGGAACTCAGGCCGACTGAGGGACCGCCTGACGGCAGGATAACCCAAGTGTAATGAATGTAGCAGTGTAACATGATGAACATTTAATTTCAATGTAACAATCATAATGTAAAAGCAAGCATGCAGAGAGGTATGAGTCAGGATAATATGTAGCAAAAATAAACACAATCATAAGTAGACATGATACAAGAATTTAGTCATAGGATCAAACGAGATTACAAGGCTATTGACCCAGAGGTCATTTTAAGCCTAGCCTTTTCATACCAATGTAATACCATGAGAATGATAGTCAGGACCCAAGATTGCATTTAGTGATGACTGCCCATGTCAAGGAGGATTGTGGGTGCTATCCTGGTGGTCTGTACGCTCTGTGCTCTTAAACACTTTTTCTCTGTGTAGTAATTAAGTAGTAGATCAGATAAGAAGAGAATCTGTACACTATCATAACATCGTACAGAATAATGTTTCCACAGAGAAAATAATGTACAAAGAACAAGCATTTGAATATGTGAAAAGGAGTACCTCATGAGTCAAATAAGGAAAGAAAGGAAAGGAGAGACAGAGGACAGAAAAATGTCAAATGAAATACAGTAAAAAAGTATGGGGGCAACAAGGGGGAAGTGTGCAGCTAAAGTACAGTTTTGTACCTACCATAAATGTAGATTTTCGAGTGTTCACCCTGCTGCAGTCATCACACTTGGGTTATCCTGTCGTCAGGCGGTCCCGCAGTCGGCTGGAATTCCAAAGTCTTGGTCCGGCGTCAGTTGCTGCCGCTTCTTTCCTGATGTCAGTGTGCCAGGGGTATATATAATGCATCCAACACCATTTTCTTCAGTTTTTCTTGTCCCAGATGTCAGGTGCCCCCAAAAAGGTGGTCAATAATTAGTACCAAATTAAGTAATTTTTGCACAAACACAAAATCCCTCCAGCTATAAGCAAATACGTTAGGAAGGTATTGTAGAGATTTAGCCAGTTAGATCAGAGGGGATGGAGGGAGGGTAACCTGGACTGCAGCAGGGTAAACAGTCAAACATCTACATTTATGGTCGGTACAAAACTGTACTATGTTCATCGTGTTACCCTGCTGCAGTCATCACACTTGGGTAGAATCCCAAAGCTATGGATGGGTGGAGGAGTTATAGAGGGTTAGAGGAGGCTAGAAGGCCCTGCAGAACTGCAGTGGAGAAGCCAGCCCTAGTCTTAGAGTAAAGTGGTAAGTGATAGTGTTTGGTAAAGGTGTGTACTGAACTCCAAGTTGCAGCTTCCAAAATCTCCTTGGTTGGAACTCCCCTGAGGAAGGCTGTAGATGTAGCTGTTGCCCTGGTAGAGTGGGGCCTAATGGTAGCAGGAACTGGTTTTCCATGATGGGTATAGCAAAAACGAATGCAATGTCCTATCCATTTGGAAATGATTTGTTTTGATATAGCCTTCCCTTGTGTAGCTGTAGCATAGGATACAAAGAGCTGGTCAGATTTTCTGAAAGCCTTAGTTTTATCCAAGTAGTAATGAAGTTGCCTGTGAATGTCCAAGGAATGCAGGAGTCTTTCTCCTTTGTTCTGTGGGTTTGGGAAGGAGGTGGGTAAGTGAATGGTTTGATTTAAAGACACACTGGAAACCACCTTAGGCATGAAGGAAGGATTAGTACATAGAGAAACTCTGTCTTGATGGAAATTGAGGAAAGGTTCCACTGCCATTAGTGCCTGCAACTCTGAGACTCTTCTAGCTGAAGTTATTGCTAGCAGCAGGGCAGTCTTCCATGATAGGAACTGCAGATCTGCAGAGAAAGCTGGTTCAAAGGGAGGCAGCGTAAGTTTTTCCAGAACAAAATTTAGGTCCCATGTTGGTGTAGGTGCTCTCCTGGGGGGCCTAATGTTTTTTGCCCCTCTGAGGAACTGCCTTAGAAGTGGATGCGAAAATAAGGGTGGTTCCGTGTTGTAGCGGGCTGAAATAGCTGATGCATAGATTTTAATGGAGGAAAAAGAAAGTCCTTTGTGCAACATCTCAGTAAAATACTGTAGAATCCGAGGCATGTGAGGATGAAGTGTGTTTTGGCCTTTAGCTTGGTTCCAGGCACAAAACCTTTTCCATTTGTCCGAATAGGCCTTCCTGGTGCTTGGCCTCCTAGCTTCCAGAATAACATCCATAACTGCTTGGGAAAGAGGAGCTGGCTGAATGTTTAGGTGATATGCCATGCAGCCAGATTTAAGGTTTTTAGCTGGCTGTGAAGAATCTGATTGTTTTGCTGTGTGAGCAAATGGGCAATTTGTGGTAAAATCCAAGGTGGGCCCTGGACCATATTCTTCAATAGTGGGTACCAGTGCTGGCGTGGCCAGTCTGGGGCTATGAGTATCAGTCGTGGTCTCTCCTTTCTGACTTTCAGAAGCACCTTTGTGAGGAGAGGCAATGGAGGGAAGGCATATACTGTCAGGTTTTTCCAACTGAATGAGAGTGCGCCCACTTTCCAAGCTTGATGGTGAAGTGTCCTTGTACAAAATTTTGTTAGTTGATAGTTTTGAGGACTGGCAAACAGGTCTATGTCTGGAAGGCCCCATTTTTGAGTTATCATTGCAAATACTTGTGGATCCAGTTTCCACTTGTGGGGATCCTTGATGTTTCTGCTTAGGTCGTCTGCCAATGTGTTCTTTTTTCCTGGCAGGAATTGAGCTTGTAACTGAACTTGGTAAGCCAGAGCTGTGTTCCACAAGGTCATCGCTTGCCTGCATAGAGGGTAGGAGTGTGTACCCCCCTTGTTTGTTTATGTACCACATTACTGTGGTGTTGTCCAACCTTATTGTAAGTTGTCCTGGATGTAATAGATTCTTGAAGGCTGTCAGAACATTCTGTACAGCTAGCATCTCTTTTTGATTGATGTGCAGATTCCTTTGATCTGCAATCCATACGCCTTGAACGCACTGTCCTGCCATGTGTTCCCCCCAGGCATAGTACGATGCATCTGTTGTCATAGTTTGCCTGGCTGGGGGCAAGGTGAAAGGCTGACCCTTGTTGAGGTGACAAGCCAGTGACCTCCACAGAAACTCCTGTTGTAGGCAGGGAATGAGAGATATCATTGTGTCCAAGCTGTGGCTGTGTTGAGACTATACGCTTTTTAGGTACCACTGTAATTACCTCATATGCAACTTTGCAAATGGTATTAGTAGCATGCAAGATGCCATGAAGCCCAAGGCCTGCAGAATTTTTCTTGCAGGTAGCTGGGTCTTTGTTGCCATTGTTTTGAAATATTGAGTCAGTTGTAGTTGTTTGTCTGGCATCAGATAAGCCTTCTGGGCTGTTGTATTCAAGCTGGCACCCAGGAATGTCATATTTTGTGAGGGTACTAATTTTGATTTCTTTTCATTTACTGTGTACCCCAGGCAACTTAGAAGATGTTTTACAAAAGTCAGATGTTGTAAGAGGGTGTCCTTGCTTTCTGCTTGGATGAGGCAGTCGTCCAGGTATGGGTATATTTGAATTCCTCTTTGTCTGCAGTATGCAATTACTGGTGCCAGGCATTTTGTGAAGACCCTGGGTGCAGTAGATAAGCCAAAGGGCAGTGCAGAGAATTGGTAATGGGTTGAACCTGCAATGAAATGGAGGTAGCTTCTGCAACTTTGTCTGATAGGGACATGCAGGTATGCCTCCTTGAGGTCCAACTTTACTAGCCATGCTTTCTTGCCCAACATGGGAAGAAGCTGCTGTAGTGTTAGCATCTTGAATTTGGGTACTTGTAAGAAGGTGTTTAGAATTGAAAGGTCCAGAATTGGTCTGCAGGCATTGTCCTTTCTGGGAACTAGAAAGAGTCTTGTGTAAAATCCTTGGTCTTGCTCTTGAGTAGGTACCAGTTGAATGGCTCTCATGTCCATGAGAGCTGTAATTTGTTTTTGTGCCTCTGCCCATTGATTTTGTGGCAGGTTTGACATTCCTCTTTTCGTTGGCAAGTGTGAAAATGGAATCTGTATCCTCGTGAAATTATGTCTAGGACCCATTTGTCCTTTGTGACAATGTGCCAGTTGTCTGAAAAAAGTGCGAGTTTTCCTCCCAAGGGGGCTGCCAAGAGAGTGTGGCTTGGCCAGATGAGGTGCAAGTTATTGAGTTTGCCTTCTGGTAGTTTGGGACCTGTCTTCTCCTCCCTTCTGTGCTGCAGTGCCCCATTGTCGAGGTTTGTACTGGGCTTGTGGTTGTCCTCTGCCTCTTGGACGTCTGTATTTACCCCTCTGTGATCTGTCAGTAGCTGGAAAGGACCAATTTTTTGTTGGCCAATTTCTGCTGAAGCGAGGGGGCTGTACCTGTAGGAAATCTTTGACTGTCTGCATAGATTTTGCCTTATCCTCCATTTTCTTTAAGACTTCTTCTGCTTTAACTCCAAAAAGAACACCCTGCTTTAAGGGAGTATCTAGAAGCTTTGCTTTAACATGATCAGGCAGAGTTTGTTCCTTTAACCAAGCATGCCTACGTATAACAGACCCAGTGACAGCTGCTCTGCAGGAAGCCTCCAAAGAATCAACCCACATTGTAAAGTATGTTTGCCCACCTGTTCAGTTGCATGCAACAGATCCTGCATTTCTTTCAATTCAGACTGTTGAGGGAGTGTGCTAATTTTTTGTTTTAACTGAGACATTAGAAATTGCTGATATTTTAGCATGTGAAACTGGCAGTTTAGTGCCCTCATAGCTATAGTGGCTGAGGTGTAAACTTTTTTCCCCCCACCTGTCTAGTGCTCTGGAATCCCTTTCAGAGGGTACAGAATTTTTTGCCATAGAAGTCTTAGCCCCTTTTGGACCCTGGGAGATAGTCTCTGGATCAGCAACAGGACTTTTATAAAGAAATTTGTGGGAATCAGGCACTCTATAGTATCTGTCAGGTTTGGCCGGAACAGGAGGCAGAGAATCTGGGTTCAAACTGGATTCTAAGTAAACATCATCCACAATGTCTAAAACTGGGGGGATGGCAAGTGGTCTGTGCTGGGGGAGTAAAAGAAACTCTCTGAGCCTTTTCATTGAGTCAGTGTAGTCCTGACCTTCCCAGTGAAAATGTTCCCTCATAGTGTGTAAAGTTTCCTCAAAGGAGTAGTCTTCAGGAGGAGAAGCTGAGGGAATAGAGTCCTCAGCATCAGAATCTTCATAAGGGGAGAAGGAATAATCTTGGTCCTCAGAGGAGCCTGAGGAAATAGACACTTGTTCAGAGGAGGCATAATCTTCCCCTTGTCTAGGCCTTTTGTCGGGAGGGGATTGGGAACCCCTGATTAAAGAGATCAAATCTTCAGCCATTTTGAGCATCTGTTTCTTAGGCATGGGGCCTTGAACAGGGGACTGAAGTGCAGTCTTTTTAGGTTTAATATGAGTCTTAGTCTTAGGATATGTTTTTATGGTGAGCGCCGTCGGTCTAAAGACACCTTCAGAAACCGAAGGTGTTTCTGCAGGACCGACATCTTTTTCAGCAGTGTCGTCGGTAGGGCCTAAACAAAATGGCTGCGTCGGCCTAGTACTTTCCGCCAAAAGTTCCGAAGCGGTCTCAGGTTCCAGATCTGCGGTAGTCAGGGGCTGCGTCGGAGCCTCACTGAAGACCGGTGAACCGGAGACCGGACCAGCTGAGGCCTCGGAGTCTGGCTTGGGTCTAGGCTGCCTGTCCTTATCCTTGCGTTTTTTGTGCATGCTGGTAGTCGGTTGCTCCGACGGCATAGTGTAGTTGAATTTTCTACCGAAGTAGTGTCATGCGAAATCAAAGCTTCTTTTTATAGTACGCTTATTAAACCTAGCACAAAAACGACAACTAGTGATGTCATGGTCTGGGCCTAGGCAAGGTATGCAGTAAGAATGAAAATCCTTATGAGGTATTTGCTTCCCACAAGAAATACAATTGTTAACTTTTTCTGACATCAGTCTGAGGCAAGAAAAGTTTCCCCAATGGGGTACTTAGCTTTATTGAAGACTTCAGATCTAAAATTCGACTTTGAAAATCTCAGGAGTCGGCCGACCGGCACTTGCGAACTGCTTCTGCTTCGGGCACTATGCAGCAAGAAAGACTGAAGAAAATGGCATCGGATGCATTATATATACCCCTGGCGCACTGATGTCAGGGAAGAAGCGACAGCAACTGACGCCGGACCAAGACTTTGGAATTCCGGCCGACTGCGGGACCACCTGACGACAGGATAACCCAAGTGTGATGACTGCAGCAGGGTAACACGATGAACATCACCTATCCAGGTTCAGGAAATTCAGGCAGTATTACAGAATTTGAGAATATTTACCCAGAAGCCATGATGTGTCCTCTGGTAACACACCATGTAGAATCAGGAGCTCAGCTGCCCATCAAACGGGTCCTTTACAGTGTGACTGAGTGAGTTAATTAGACTGCCAGAGAGGAATTACAGGAGATGTTGTATTGTGGGTAGTCCAGGAGTACAGTATTTTACTTCTGTTTTCACATGTCTTATGGCAAAATATAAGCTAATAAATGTACCGTTTTATTTTAATACATAGTAACCCATACATCCCTGATATCTAATCTGCAATAGTTTTAAGTTCAGGAAGTCATCGAAGGGGAGAAGAGACAGGGTGGTAGATGGAGGGACCCACCAAAATGGCCCACATTTGGGCCTACAGCTACTAAGGCCAGTGCTGGGTATGTTATCAATGTTAAGAATGCTTTAACCAGTATCCATGGTAAATAAAACTGAAGTATATTAATTGTTTAAAAAAGGTTTTATTAGTATAAAGTAATGCATCTTAGTGATCCTTTAGCTTCCTAGTTGAAGTTGTTAGCAAACTATCAGCAAGGGTTCCCCATTTTGCTGATTTGTTTTACATTATGAGATGTATCGTTCCCCATTTTGCTCACTTGTTTTACATTAGGAAATGTGACGTTGCACATTTTCTGGATGGTAGGCTCAAACCCTTGCTCCAGGCACTTATACACGTTCTCTCTGCAAACTGTACTACATTGCAGCTTGTAATTATGCACAACAAAGAACTAAGATCAGGTTTCCATTCATAATTACTTGTTATGTGCTCTTGATGTCTTGATGTGGATGTCAAGAAATTAATCTCTTAAGCTTTTGTTTTGCTCCAGTCTTAAGGTGAATTTCCTAACATCTATGCCTACAGCACAAAGCAACTTGGTTATGATCAGAAATCGATCGTAGTATTTCAAAATTTTACAAAATATTGATAAACTATAAAACAACACCCAAAACCTCATATTGGAAATCTATAACAAAAGGGCACTCAATACAGTGAAGATATTAAAACAAATATCTTATTATCGATAAAATATACATCCTTTACACAATACTGGAAAGTGTTTAATTGGAAATGCTTGCACAGAGCATTCTTAACCCCAAATAGAATCAGTAAAATTAGTTCTTCCATACAAGGAATATGTTGGAGATGTGAGCAAGAACACAATGCAGACTGGAACCACATTTTATTTGATTGTGCTAAAATTAAGCCATTTTGGAATGGTATTAATAACTTTCTACAAGATTTATTTAATGAATCATTTTATTTAACTAACGCTCTTGTATTATTCAATGTGAACGAGGGTCCTCATTTGAATAGGTCAAACAGGAGAAAAGATCTGTTTTTGGGATTATCCTTCACCTCAGTAAAAACAAATTTAGCTTTTACTAATCCCATCTGTTATCTTTGTTTCCTAATCTGAAATATGGGCATGCCTTGCAGAGTATTGGCTGCCTTTATTGTGAGGTGAAGTTCATAGGTATACACTAGGCTAATGACCAGTAGGGCCCTTATCCTAGTCATGCATCTCACAAGTGACCCACAAATTTGATTTATTGGGGGGGGGAGTGATTTACTGACTACCTCTGTCCATCAGAGACAAAGGTGCCAGACCAGGCATGAATTTCTGGTTACCTAGCCATCAGTCCAAGTTGCACTTAAATAGGGATGGGGGAAAACTTGGATTCGTATGGATGGGAAGTCTGTCCTAGAGAATGGGAATTCTCTGAGAAACATATCTGTCTCTCCACATGTCCTATTTATGCTGCAAACAAAATGTAGGTCTATTAATCTAGTAGTTCTGATGTTGCTTGTTTTGAGGATGTGCAAAAGGTTTGTCAAACTGGATCCAAGGATGCCTTGAATGCCAGGCAAAAAAATAACCTCTCAGACGTCTGTATGATGGCAAGTAATGAGACAGAGCTTTGAGGCAAAGTAGGACATTGTGTTTACTCCATATATTATTTTTTTAAGGAACCTTTGTGGACATTCCAGTTGCTGCATGTGTCCGGTCTGGTATATACTTAAGGAGCATTGCACTCTGGACCTAGATATCATGTCCTAGGTTACAAGTTGAGCAACACAGAGGGTTTTCTTACTACCTTGGACACATGTTGGTCGATGGCTAGGTTACTTTCTACATAAGTCTGAGATCCCTGACTAGTGAATAAAGTTTTAGGGGTGTTTTATTGATGCTGTATTTATCCAGGGTGGCTGAAATCCCAAAAGTTACTATAATGCATTTCTTGGTACTGTGTTTTAGGCCACGCCTTTGGCCCAAGCGTTTGTCTGTGGTAGACCTACCTAGAGGGTGTTTTTGTCTTGGGAGGATATAATGACTGCTCTCAGTTTGCAATCATCTGTGAACTTCATTAGCCAGAGGCCTTTGACATTGGTTTTAACATCTAAGAAGTACATGCCAAAGAGGAGTGGGCCTAGTACAGACACCTGAGGGACTCCACTGGTGACTGGCCTCATTGAGGAGGTGGCCTCACCAATCAGATTAAATCTTCTGTGATATGAAACAGTTACCTGCTGCACTCAAGCTAAATTTGGTTTCCTACATTTGTAATATAGCCACAACTAGTTAGACAACTAATTAAGACATGGCCAACATGTCTTTGGGCTTAGAAAACAACAACTGCGATTTAACACCATTAGAGAAGACTAGAGGTGACCATATTCATTACATTAGGGGTGTGAGAGGTCTTGAGCAGCTATTGTTGGTTGTTTTAGTGGATCATACTTTTTCAAGGTCCCACTTACTCAGCAGCTTCAGCTTTGAAGGGTCTTTACAAGTCATGGACTAACGGGAATTGCTGTTTGTGCTGCCAAACAAATCACTACCGCACTGCTTGGATTCCGCCTTTTTGTTATCCTCCTGAGTCTGTGGTTGCTTCACTTCTACTTTTGTTATTCTGCAGGCTTAACAACTTGTTCTTGTCTGTCCTGGAAAGGTTACAGAAAAGTGCCAGGATGCTGAATGCAGAACCACGTTCCTTCACTAAATAAAACAAAACATTATACATTGATGAAATGGTCATGATTTTTGCCTCATATTTTTAGGCTGTTTCTTGTAAAATTGATGTTTTTCCTATCAAAACTACTGAGGATTATAGACTAATAATAGGCATTTGAGTTTCAAACTTTATAATTCATAGTTCTCTACTATCAATTACTTTATCTCATGTTTTGGAATTGTTCCTCATGATATTTGTGGTTTTCTAGAAAACTGAGGATTATAGTTACTAAAGAACAGAAGAATAAAGGGTTTTGAATAAAGCCAAATCAGAACTCATTCATAAATCTCTGCAAAACAAGCAGCAACAAAATTTAGAGTTGCCATTACACCTGGCTTGACCTCCGCAGTGAGTATAACAATGCATTACACGAGATTTGGGAATAAGTTAGAAGTCTTAAGACATATTATTAGAGAGAGCAAGTGTACTTTAATAAGTTATTTGAACCATATTTTAGTATAATCTCTTCCAATGACTATTTTTAAATTAAACATGAACTCATCAGCTGAATTTTTATTACATTTCGAATGTCATATGATAGGTATTAAAATCTTTTTATTTCGCCAAATAAAATACTTCTAAGACTGCTTGTAAGCTTATGTTGTGAATGAACTTCTGTTAAGTTTTATTATTTGTGAATAAATCTCCTGCTGGAGTCAAACTGACATTGTTCCTAGACTAGTCATTAACTAATCACAGGCATTTGTGATTCAGATTTTGTATCCTTCAAAAAATGAATACTAATTCAGAACTCTTTGTGTCTCATATATTTGGTTTGTTTGTAAAACGTAGTTTTGGTGGCAAACTGCTGAGAAATGCATTCACTAAATAATGACAGATATTTAAGTTTCAGACTTCGTATCACAGTTTTCAGATGTCCATGACTTTTGCCTCATATTTTGTGTGAGTTCTTTGCAAAATTTGCAGTTTTCTGGAAATTGTTGAGGATTATATTAGTTACTAAATAAATGCAGACATTTGAGTTTTAAACGTCATATCCTTTAGAAAATGCATGCTAATGCAAAACCTGTTACTCAGCATAGTATATAGAATCAATATTTATAATGTGTCCCTTATGTTAGGCCTTTGGCCTCTCATTATTCATGGCTTTGTCCCTGATTCTCGAACTAAGAGGTGGAGAGCTATGAGAAGAATTCTTGCTGAGGCTATAACATTTGAACTTAATGCTGCAGTTTTTAAGTATGTCTTCAAAACGGCTTGGGTTTTGCAAATAACTGCAGTAGCAGAAGTTACAAGTGTGTGTGTTTGTGTGTGCGTATGTATGTATGTGTCATTTTGTGTGTGTGTGTGTGTGTGTGTGTGTGTGTGTGTGTGTGTGTGTGTGTGTGTGTGTATGTATGTATGTGTCTGTGTGTGTGTTTGTGTACATGTGTGTTTGTGTGTTTGTGTTTGTGTACATGTGTGTGTTTGTGTGTTTTTGTGTGTGTGTGTGTGTGTGTGTGTGTGTGTGTGTGTGTGTGTGTGTGTGTGTGTTTGTGTACATGTGTGTTTTTGTGTGTGTGTGTTTGTGTACATGTGTGCGTGTGTGTGTGTGTGTGTATGTATGTGTGTGTGTGTGTGTTTGTGTACATGTGTGTTTGTGTGTTTTTGTGTGTGTGTGTGTGTGTGTGTATGTATATGTGTGTGTGTGTGTGTGTGTGTGTGTGTTTTGTGTGTGTGTGTTGTGTGTGTGTGTGTGTGTGTGTGTGTGTGTGTGTGTGCGTGTGTGTGTGTGTGTGTGTGTGTAGACATCATTAAATATTTGCATAACTGATTTTCTGGGTAAAATACTATTTTTTAAACAAAAAAAGTCTTTACTGAAATGAAAACAAACCATATTGACATATTTTCATTTCCAAACAGATCTGAGGAAGTGTACATTACGGTACGCGAAAGCGCTTATCTCTGTTTTGTTGCCTGGAATAAAGATTGTTTGTTTTATTCAGGATTTTTGGACAGTGTAATTTGAGGCCATTTTTCGTGGTGAGTCTGCCAGTGTTTTTTGTCTACATTTCCAAACATTATACATCAGATATAATTGTCTATATAATCATGGTTCCTTCAATTCTTGCCTTCCCTTAAACGTCATTCCCGCCTTCAGAATATTAATCTGCATGTACTGTTCCTACAATTCCCTCTATTTCTGTGTAACTTGCTCCTACCCTTTTCTAACGATCCCACTTCTAGTTCTTTCATCCCTGTTACTATATTCACAACTTCTATTTGGTTAGGTTAGACTTTGATTTCCGTTTTCTAGTAATTGTTTTTTTGGCAACCACCAGAAATAAACTCCGGGAGGCCTTACTATGTCCAAGCAATTCCAATTCTGTATCGCAGTTCAAATACTCATTTCCTTAGTTGCACTAATTTGCTCATCGAGTATTTCTGAGGATGCAGGGCATTTTTAAAGACTGCTAACTCATTACACTCCTAAAAATATGTTCCAAAATGATCTCTTCCTTCCCCATCACACCTCCAACATTTTCCATCTACCTGAGGAAAATTATTAGGAGTTGCTTGGTGTATAAAAATATCTATGCAAACCCCTCCAAGCAAAAATCCTAAATATTTTAGACGTTGTTGCATATTTGGAAGCCATACACATATCCTCCCACAATTTGTTTGTGAATTGCATATCCACTCTCTCTTCCAGATCCTTTCTAACCTTCTCTGATTGATTACTATAAATACTAACTTTTGTGCCCAATGTTAACATTCTACACCAACTTTAAAACATTAGGTGAAGGAAAGATTTCACATCAAAAACGTGTAAAATATATATATATATTTAGCAGTCTGATATCATGTGTGAATGTTTAGTTTTCCTTCCCCCCTTTACTCACAGACAGGACCCCTTTATTCTTGTCTTTGCTGTACAATGCCTGCAGTGGTGCTCTCTTGTTACTGCTACCATATAAATAAATCGAGTTGGACGAGTTATAACTCTTGGACCCTAGTCACAGTGTGTGTCCTAACAGTATAATTGTACTAACATGCACCATGCCGGGATCACACAGTAGGGTAGTCTTGGCCATAGCCCTGGTCACTCAGAATTACAGATGATTTGTGATTTAACAGCCCTGCGTTTCACCACATCACTGTAGCTGGATAGACACTGCTGAGAACATAGAGCTGGTCTTCAGATTAAAAGTGGTGAATATGCTGCTAATACTGTATTGTTTTTCTTTCAAGCTTTTGATTGTGTGTTCAGCCAGTGCACATTCATAACTATTTTAGCATGATATGTCTATAGCAAGGAGCTCTGTCCTTTTGCCACATCACTGGCAGAAGCTTTTTGCACAGTGTGATGATAGTAAACATGCCATAATATTTGGGAACCTTCATGTTCCTTCATATTTAATAACAATTTAATAACACATTAAGAAATAGTAATCTATAATACTCAAACCACCAAGAAATTCTGTACAGCACATAAAGGGTAGCTCATACATATATTTAAATTTTGTTCTCTCCTTAGAACAAGATTGATGGACATTTTTTTTAATGTATATCCATCCGTTTCCACAGTGCATTCCACACTATGCTATACTTCGCCTTATCAAAGGATACGCCACTGATATATTATCTCTACAGCCTCTGTCTCTATACTTCACCTTATCAAAGGATACGACACTGATATATTATCTCTACAGCCTTGGTCTCTATACTTCGCCTTATCAAAGGATACGACACTGATATATTATTTCTGCAGCCTCGGTCTCTATACTTCGCCTTATCAAAGGATACGACACTGATATATTATCTCTACAGCCTCGGTCTCTATACTTCGCCTTATCAAGATACGACACTGATATATTATCTCTACAGCCTCGGTCTCTATACTTCGCCTTATCAAAGGATACGACACTGATATATTATCTCTACAGCCTCGGTCTCTATACTTCGCCTTATCAAAGGATACGACACTGATATATTATCTCTACAGCCTCGGTCTCTATACTTCGCCTTATCAAGATACGACACTGATATATTATCTCTACAGCCTCGGTCTCTATACTTCGCCTTATCAAAGGATACGCCACTGATATATTATCTCTACAGCCTCTGTCTCTATACTTCACCTTATCAAAGGATACGACACTGATATATTATCTCTACAGCCTTGGTCTCTATACTTCGCCTTATCAAAGGATACGACACTGATATATTATTTCTGCAGCCTCGGTCTCTATACTTCGCCTTATCAAAGGATACGACACTGATATATTATCTCTACAGCCTCGGTCTCTATACTTCGCCTTATCAAGATACGACACTGATATATTATCTCTACAGCCTCGGTCTCTATACTTCGCCTTATCAAAGGATACGACACTGATATATTATCTCTACAGCCTCGGTCTTTATACTTCGCCTTATCAAAGGATACGGCACTGATATATTATCTCTACAGCCTCGGTCTCTATACTTCGCCTTATCCACTAAATATTTTTTTTATTATTTCAAATAAGATGTCTTAAACATTACATGAAATAAAGATAAATAACATATTTACAATTCTAAAACATTACTAACTTCAAACCATTATATAACTATTTACATTGGTGTCTATGCAAATAAAATTGAAATTCTATATTATATAAAGTTAGAAACATAAGATGATATATCTTCTTCGATCTTTTCGAGTATTTCCAGTACTTTCATCCAAGAGTAATAGTAAGAAGTAGATCTTTTAGTTCTGTTCTTCACTGTTAATATTTCCATGTGAGCAACTGTTGTTAAAGTCTCAAATTCCTTGAGCGTGAGAGCCTCATTTTTCCAGTGTATAGTTATGATTTTACGTGAAATTGCCAATAGTGACCATAGGATTTTAGTGTCTTTTTTTGGTACATAGTTTGGAATAGGAGAGTTGAATAAAATTAAAGACTTTTTTAATTGAAAATTATCATTATAAACAGTCTGAAAAAATAGTTAATGGATTTCCAGTACATATTGAGACATATACATTCATAAAAATCATGCTGCCAGTCTGCTTTTATCTTGGTATGGCATCTCCAACATCGATCTTCAATAGAATACATTTTGGCTAACCTATGTTGGTGTACAGAAACTTCTGTGTAGATATCTCCAAGTGAATAATTGCCAGTATTTTGTTAATGTAGAAAATTTGGAAGATTTTAGAATATTACTTTTTTCTTCTTCAATTGGAGGATGGTTGTTTATTAAAGTATAATAATCCCAGTATGATTTTTCATGATAGTTTTTTGTGTTTTTAACAATTTTATAGACATTAGACAAATAACCTGTACCCTAATAAGGCTGTTTTGTGATAAGAATAAGGTATTCAATGAGTTTTGGAGCTTCATGTCTAACTGAAGGTTGCATTTGTTCTATTTTATTTATAAGAAAATGCCTTAGATTTTGCAAAAACAGCCAATTGTCTTTATTTATATTATAATTATAAATTATCTGTTCCTTTGTTAGAATTTTCCCTTTCTCTATAAGTTGATGCCAAAAGAGTAATGTTTCTTCTTTAAGTATATTTATTTTAGATATTTGGAATGTATCTAGAATATTTGGTGTAAAAGCTATAGGGAAAATAAGAAAAATCCAAGAATTAATATTTGGTATTTTATACTTCGCCTTATTAAAGGATACAACACTGATATATTATCTCTACAGCCTCGGTCTCTATGCTTCGCCTTATCAAAGGATACGACACTGATATATTATCTCTACAGCCTCGGTCTCTATACTTTACCTTATCAAAGGATACGACACTGATATATTATCTCTACAGCCTCGGTCTCTATACTTCGCCTTATCAAAGGATACGACACTGATATATTATCTCTACAGCCTCGGTCTCAATTCTCCTTTTTCACTAAACCACGTTCTTTCTTTCCTCTCCCTTTTCCTTAACACTTTTTATTTTTTTCCTCACAACTCCTGCTTATTTTTATTATATCCTGCAATTCTCCCAGCATTCTCTTCTGGCTCACTACCTTTATTTTTCTCTCCATCTTGTTTCATTCCTTTTTGCATCACATCACTTATGTATCACCCTCCCCAGCCACAAATCACACACTGGCAACCCCCAACCAAGAGTCATACGCTTGCACCCCCAGCCACAAATCGTAGACTGGCTGGCACCTTACAGCCTTTTTCCATGACAGTTATCCTACATCCACTTAATGTTCCTTAATCTTCCACTCACGCAGATAATCTGCTAACTATGTTAATCCCTACCACACCCCATGTGTGATTCAGATTATCTGGTAACTATGTTAACCCGTACCACACCCCATGTGTGATCCAACCACTTTCTGTACTGACACCCACATGTGAGCCAACCACTTTCTGTACTGACACCCATGAGTGATCCAACCACTTTCTGCAATGACACCTCTGCTTAATTCCTTGGCATTATTTCTCCTGATGACTGCTGTATAACTGTCACTTCCACTGATCTTTTAATTTACATTTATTTGTTACTCCAATAAATAAATACACACATGTATAAAAATAAATATATTTATGTAAAGACGGTCAAAATCTAAATTTGGAACTAGGTAGTAAGCTTAGGTGTATGCAGTGCATTTATGCGTAGCTTAACTGTGTACTTAGCGTAAGTTAAGGAACTCTGTTAAACACTAGAATACAACTCATGTTCTCTAAACTCTCAGATGTGACTATACTACTCCAAGCTTTCATAGCACCTTTGCTGTGTAAAGTAATTGATCTAAATACCCCAAGGGACATTATCTGTCATTGTTGTTGCTAAAGAAAATTAGAAAAGCAATAAGTAACCTATCTAATAATTATAGGGCACATAACTGAATGTACACCCAGTTGCTGATCAAGCATATTTTTCCTGTTCTGAAAAAAAAATCTTTCTGAATTAAGGTGTGGAAGACAAATTCCATGTTTTGGAGACCTACATGATTTGTATGGGTTCTTGACAATTCACTGAATTACAAAAGGCAAAGTCATCAACAAAAGGTAACCAAAAACCCAACACGCTGAACATAAACATCACCAAAAACACACCCAGTGAATAAACTACATACTATACAAGCACACAACAAGAAAACCCAGTATGACAAACCAGACACGCACAGAATTAAATACAGCTAGCAAACTACCTAACTACATGTACAAAACACATAAAACATAACAGCCACTTCAAGGAAACCAGCACTTAAAAAATAAAAATTATACAGCAAACATTTTTGGCAGGAGGCAATCCCACCTCCCAGCACTCCACATTGCCTGCAGCATATACGTAGTATCTCTGAGATCACATAACAGAAAAAGGGGAAATTCCTAATCCCCAGGATATAGCAAAATATCACATACATATATACCAGCAAAAACAAATACCAGCATTTAGTGAAAATCTCAGTGCCATGCCATCCTAGTACCACACTCTCTCCAATAAAACAGCTCTTCACCTAATATAATGTCAAAGTTTACACACACATCATCATCAGCAGCAGCATCTTCACCATCATCATCATCATAACCATCACCATCATCATCAACAACATCATAACCATCACCATCGTCATCATCACCATCACCACCACCATCATCATCATAACTATCACCGTCATCATCATCATCATCAATGTCAAAGTTAACACACATCATCATCATCACCATCCTACCCATCACCATCATCACCATCACCATCACCACCACAACTATCACCGTCATCATCATCACCATCAATGTCAAAGTTAACACACATCATCATCATCACCATCATCACAACCTCCATCATACCCATCACCATCATCATCACCATCATCATCACCACCACCATCATACCCATCACCATCATCATCATCATAGCCATCATCATCACCATTACCACCATCACCATCACCATCATCATAACTATCACCGTCATCATCATCACCATCATCATCAATGTCAAAGTTAACACACATCATCATCATCATAACCATCATCACCATCATACCCATCACCATCATCATCAACATCAATGTCAAAGTTAACACACACCATCATCATCATCATCATAACCATCATCATCACCATCATCATACCCATCACCATCATCATCATCACCATTATCATCATCATCATCATAAGCACATTACAATCATCACCATCATCGCCATCATCACCATCATCACCATAATCACCATCATCATTACCATAATCATCACCATCATCAACATCATCATTATCATCATTATCATCATAACCATCAACACCATCATCATCACCATCACCATCATCATCACATCATCATCCATCATCATCACCATCATCATCACCATAATCATCACCATCACCATCATCATCACTATCATCACCATCATCATCACTATCATCACCATCATCACCATAATCATCACCATCATCATTATCATAACCATCATCACCATCATCATCACCATCACCATCATCATCATCATCCATCATCATCACCATCATCATCACCATCACCACCATCATCACCATCATCATCACCATCATCATCACCATCACCATCATCATCACCGTCATCAACATCATCGTCATCATCACCATCATCATCACCATTACCATCGTCAAAGTTAACACACATATCATCATCATAACCATCATCACCATCATCATCACCATCACCACCATCATCCATCATCATCATCACCATCATCATCACCATCACCATCAATATCATCATTATCATCATAACCATCATCACCATCATCATCACCATCACCATCATCACCATCATCATCCATCATCATCATCACCATCATCATCACCATCATCATCATCACCATCACCATCATCACCATCATCACCATCATCATCATCATCACCATCATCGTCATCACCATCACCATCACCATCACCACCACCATCATCATACCCATCACCATCATCATCATCATAACCATCATCATCACCATCACTATCATCACCAGCATCACCATAATCATCATCACCATCATCACCATCATCATTACCATCATCACCATCACCATTACCATCATCACCATCATCATCATCACTATCATCACCATCATCACCATAATCATCACCATCATCATCATCAATACCATCACCATCATCACCATATTCATCAGCATCATAACCATTGCCATCATCACCATCAACATCACCATCACCATCATCACCCCATCATCATAACCATCATCATCATAACCATCACCATCATCCCCACCATCATCACCATCATCATCATCAAAATCATCATCCCCATCATGATCATAATCATAACCATCACCATCATTATCAGCTCCCCCTTTTCACATTTTCAACATGGGATCAGGGTGTGATGTCAACTGTCGCCATCTTCCTCAGTTCAATGCCACTCTCCTACCTTCTTTGACACTCATGCCTGACTGTCACAGGTGTTTTCTCACACAATCCCATCCATCTTTTTGCTGGATGCCTGCTTTTCCTCTTGCCTTCTTCTTCCTGTCTTTCCCAAATCATCTTTCCTGCACATGTGCCCAAAGAACTGTTATCTATTCTCTTTGACATTCTCTGCACTTGGAGCTACTTTAGCTTCTGCACTTATGTCCTCATTTCTTCACCTCTCACATAGTGCGCATCCTACCTAACTACCTCTACCAAACAGGTACTTCATTTCCATCACCTCTAGCTTCTTCAACTGCTCTGCCTTCATTGCCCAGGTATCTGTACCATACAGTAGTAATGGTTGCACCACTGTTTTGTACACATTACTTTTCAGCTTGTTAGACATTCTTCTGTCACACACTACCCCTGACACTCTTTGTTCAGATAAGTATGGTGGGGGATGGGGGACAAGGCCTGTAATACGTTTAGAGGGAATAAGGGAGTGAAATGTAAGCCAAACCTATCTGCTAGCAGGTTTGCTATTTTTGCAGGATCTGTGTGTTTGATACTGTTGGTCACTAGTTCGGCACATGATTGGGTCCTACCTTTTAAGCTACATATGCAGCTGTAAAAGGCCTCATGGTTATCCTTGGCTGTGCTAGCTAAGTTTTTCTCAAAGTTATCTTTAGAGGATTTAACATGTTGTCATATTTTTCTGTTGAGGCTGAGTAGGGTGCTTTTCCATTCTAGGGCCTCACCTTAGTTTTCTTAGACAGCAACTTTTTACATTTGTTGTAATGTTTGTTGATGCTGGTGAACTACTACTAAACAATGTCCACCAGGGAGGCTTGTTTTTACCTGAGGCTCTGGCTTTGATGCTCTCTGGAACAGCCAAGTCTATACACTTATACAAGTGATTGTACAGGGCTTTAGTGTAAGCTTTGGTGTAGTTACCACTTTCAGCTAGGGGTGGGGTTTGGAATGCTTTTATATGTTCCCCTAGGAGGGTATAGTTTGGCTTTGTAAACTTTTTTAGTCTGACTTCGCCCTTTGAGAGTTCTCGTGTTAGTACCAGTTTGAAGGGGACTGATTTGTGGTTAGATTTAACTAATGGGGGTCCAACAGTTGCAGTGGTGCATCTGTTTGTCATGTTATTGAGGAACAAATCTAGTATGTTTGCTCCTTTCATTGGAGTTTAAACAATTTGTTCCAGGGCATTTGAGTTAACAAAGTCAAGGAACTTTTGCAGTTAGGTCTACAGTAGGTTTCTAGTTGATGGTGGGATAATTGAAATCCCCCATGAACAGAGTGATTGGCAAGATTTGGATTTACTCCAGTTTGGTCAAGTAGGCATCATGATTCATGGAGGGGGATCTATAACTAGTTATTACTTGAATGGGGGTCTTAACCACAGTAATCTGAACTTTGAGTAACTCCGAGATTAATTTATCTTAATATAGATAGAAACACTACCTCCTTTGGTTCTCACATATTCATTTTGCAGTCTGAAGGTGTGGAAGGCATTGCAGCCTTGCAAGGCCAGGATACTCTCTGAGGCCTTGAACCAGGTTTCTGTGACTACATAGGCATCTACATCCTCCAGTAACAGGAGTGCTTCCAGGATGTACAGTTTTTGGTTTAGGCTCCTAGCATTTAGCAGCATAACCCTTATTTTGTTATGAGTGGCAATTTTCACATTGGCAATTTTGTTTTTTTTGAGTCCTTGCTTAAGGTGTATGGGGGAGGCAAGAGCCTTTGCCAGCAGCCGATAGCCTAGTAGTGCCAGGTGCAAACTGTCTCTGGCAAAGCAGCAAGGTTTGTTGACCATGTCATCACAGGCTGACAGAAACTGGATCCAGTTTGAACGATACCAAAAACTAAGCCAATTATTGAAACTGATCATTTTTTTGTTTACACTGTGGCATCATTCTAGGTGAGGGTAGTGCACTGCTCACATGCCTGGGACACATACTCAGAGAGCGCAGTCTTGGCTCTCTTCATACAGTCCAGTGAGGTACTTCTCAGGCCATTCACTCCAACATGAGCTATGACAGAGTCATAATGGTAGTTGTTGTGAGAGACCAGAGTGCATACATGATCTGATGAATCCTGGCACTGGACAAGCAGCTGACTGGGACTTTGAGTGATGGTAATATGTCCATGGGTAGTGGTACTATGTCTATGGGTGGTAATACTATGGGCAGGGGTAGTGGTACTATATGCATGGGAGGTGGTACTATGTGCATGGGTAGTGGTACTATGTGCGTGGGTAGTGGTACTACGTGTATGGATATTTGGTACTATGTCCATGCGTAGTGGTACTATGTGCATGGGTAGTGGTACTATGTGCGTGGGTAGTGGTACTATGTGCGTGGGTAGTGGTACTACGTGTATGGATAGGTGGTACTATGCCCATGCGTAGTGGTACTATGTGCATGGGTAGTGGTACTATGTGCGTGGGTAGTGGTACTATGTGCGTGGGTAGTGGTACTACGTGTATGGATAGGTGGTACTATGTCCATGCGTAGTGGTACTATGTGCATGGGTAGTGGTACTATGTGCATGGGTAGTGGTACTATGTGCGTGGGTAGTGGTACTACGTGTATGGATAGGTGGTACTATGTCCATGCGTAGTGGTACTATGTGCATGGGTAGTGGTTGATGAGTTGACAACCTCTTCAGTGTTACTGTTCTGAGTGCTAGAGAAAAGGGATTCAAAATTCTTGGTGTAGATACATCTCTCAATCTCTGTACTAGGTTGAGTTATTAGTAGAGGGCTGTCAGTGTACACGAGGCCATTGCTAAATTGCCTCAAGAGACTCAAGTCAACAAGGTTGGCAGGAGAACCAGTAGTAGTCCATCAGTCCATAATGCTAGTTTTGAACAACTGTTATCACAAATGGGGTGCTGTCAGAACTGATCAAGTAGGTGCTCTGTAGATTGGTGTTTTTGACAGGATTTTTGGCTGGTGGGTTTAATAGGTCCCAGCTCACTAGAAATACTTCTTAGACTGGAGCTGTACTAAAGATGAGGACCACACTAATGTACTACAGCTGTATCTAAGGGAAAACTTGTTGAAATTATCTGTCCGGTTATGGTGCACAGCTTTGCAGCTGTGCTCGGTGCTGTATTATCTGTCCAGTTATGGTGCACAGCTTTGCAGTTGTTCTCAGTGCTGTATTATCTGTCCAGTTATGGTGCACAGCTTTGCAGCAGTGCTCGGTGCTGTATTATCTGTCCAGTTATGGTGCACAGCTTTGCAGTTTTGCTCAGTGCTGTATTATCTGTCCAGTTATGGTGCACAGCTTTGCAACGGTGCTCGGTGCTGTATTATCTGTCCAGTTATGGTGCACAGCTTTGCAGCGGTGCTCGGTGCTGTATTATCTGTCCAGTTATGGTGCACAGCTTTGCAATGGTGCTCAGTGCTGTATTATCTGTCCAGTTATGGTGCACAGCTTTGCAGTTGTGCTCAGTGCTGTGCGATGCACAAACAGAAACCCGCTTAAATGTGGGGGTTAAATACCAGAAGCTAAAAACTTAAGAAAAAAATTAAAACGACTCAAAAGAACCAATGAAGGTGTTTACTTCAAGCCCTAGACCAATTACCCTTCACCACACAGGTTGCAATCAGCACATTTCTCTCACAGGAGTGCAGAAGAGCCCCTTCCAATCAAAGATGGCCTGAAAACTGTACTCAGAATACAACCGCCACTACAAGCTGATCCAGATACAGCCAACCTGTATCTGGACTAAGCTACAGCTAGTAGCTAAACTAATTTAGGTGGGAAACACTAACAAATGTTTTAAACAGCAAGGAGACACTAAAGAATGTTTTAAACAGCAAATAAATCAGTTAGTTAAAACATTTCCAGGTGGGAAAACAGAACAAACAAAAACAGATGCTTTACAAACAGTGAAAAGCAGTAACAATTACAAGGTAATCACTGAAAATAATAAACCTTACAAACAGTGAAAACAGCAACAAAATACGATTTAACAGGCACAATAAGGAAGACTAATGCAGTACAAACAATGCAATTTAGTTCACAGTATCATAATATAGTATTAAATAAACATAACAGATATGGTCAATGAGGCGTATAAAAGGGTTTCTATGGTTGAAATAATGATAAATGGGCGTGTTTCTTGATACTAGGAAGTCTAGAAGCTCATGGTTATTCTCATGCAGAATTTACCTTGGGGTAGTGGGACTGTGAATGAGTACAGATATAACCCTGACATCACTTTAAGGTGTAATTGAATATAGATAGACCCCAATATCACTGTAAGATGTAAATTAATGCAGATATACCCCCAATATCACTGTAAGATGTAAATGAATGCAGATATACCCCCAATATCACTGTAAGATGGAAATGAATGTAGATATACCCCCAATATCACTGTAAGATGTAAATGAATGCAGATATACCCCCAATATCACTATAAATTGTAAATGAATACAGATATACTCCCGACATCATTGTAAGATGTAAATGAATACAGATATACTCCCGACATCATTGTAAGATGTAAATGAATACAGATATAACCCCAACATCACTGAAAGGTGTGAATGAATATAGATATACCCCCGACATCACTGTAAGATGGAAATGAATGCAGATATACCCCCAATATCACTGTAAGATGGAAATGAATGCAGATATACCCCCAATATCACTATAAATTGTAAATGAATACAGATATACTCCCGACATCATTGTAAGATGTAAATGAATACAGATATAAACCCAACATCACTGAAAGGTGTGAATGAATATAGATATACCCCCGACATCACTGTAAGATGTAAATGAATACAGATATATCTCTAACATCACAGTAAGGTGTGTGAATGAATACAGGTACATCACTACCACCATTGTAAAGTGTGAGTGAACACAGATAAATCCCTAACATCACTGTTAGGTATGGATGGATGCAGATGTACCCCCAACATTGCTGTAGGTGTGAATAAATATGGGTACACCGCCACTATCATTGTAATGGGTGAATGAATACAGATACCTCCCCACCATCATTGTAAGGTGTAAATGAATGCAGGTATACCCCCCTACATTCCTATAAGGTGTGAATGAATACAGACATACCCCCACATTCCTACAAGGTGTGAATGAATAGAGACATACCCCCAACATCACTTTAAGGTGTGACTGAATGCAGATATACACCAAACATTGCTGTAAGGTATGAATGAATACAGATAAACCCCCAACATGACAGTAAGGTGGTAATGAAAACTGATATGCCCCCGACATGACTGTAAAGTGTAAATGAATACAGCTGTACCCCTGAATTCAGTGTACAGTGCAAATGATGTAAGATGTGAATAAATATGGGTACATCCCCGCCATCATTGCAATGTGTGAATGAATGCAGATGTACACCCATCATTGCTGTAGCTGTGAATAAATATGGGTACATCCCCACTGTCATTGTAATGGGTGAATTAATACAGATACCTCCTCACCATCATTGTAAAGTATAAATGAATGCAGATATAACCCTGACATTGCTGTAAGTTGTAAATGAATACAGATATATGCCCAACATGGTTGTAAGGTGTGAATGAATACAGATATACCCTCTAGATCACTGTAAGGGATGAATGAATGCAGATATGCCCCCAGCATCACTGTAAGGTGTGAATAAATATGGGTACATCCCCACCATCATTGTAATGTGTGAATGAATACAGATACCTCCCCACCATCATTGTAAGGTGTAAATGAATGCAGATATAACCCCCACATTCCTATAAGGTGTGAATGAATACAGATATACCTCCACATTCCTACAAGGTGTGAATGAATAGAGACATACCCCCGACATCACTTTAAGGTGCGACTGAATACAGATATACACCAAACATTGCTGTAAGGTATGAATGAATACAGATAAACCCCCAACATGACAGTAAGGTGGCAATGAAAACAGATATACCCCCGGCATGACTGTAAGGTGTGAAAGAATACCCCTGAATTCACTGTACAGTGCAAATGATGTACGGTGTGAATAAATATGGGTACACCCCCATCATCATTGTAATGTGTGAATGAATACAGATACATCCCCACCATCACTGTAAGGTGTAAATGAATACAGATATAACCCTGACATCACTGTATGGTGTGAATAAATATGGCTACATACCCACCATAATTGTGTGAATGAATACAGATACATCCCCACCATCATTGTAAGGTGTAAATGAATGCAGATATAACCCTGACATCACTGTAAGGTGTGAATAAATATGGCTACATACCCACCATCATTGTAATGTGTGAATGAATACAGATACCTCCCCACCATCATTGTAAGCTGTAAATGAATGCAGGTATAACCCTGACATCACTGTAAGGTGTGAATAAATATGGGTACATCTCCACCATCATTGTAAGGTGTAAATGAATGCAGATATAACCTGACATCGCTGTAAGGTGTGAATGAATAAAGATATACCTCCAACATTGCTGTAAAGTGTAAATGAGTACAGATATACCCCCACATTGCTGTAAAGTGTGAATGAATACAGCTGTACCCCTGAATTCACTGTACAGTGCAAATTATGTAAGATGTGAATAAATATGGGTACATCCCCACCATCATTGCAATGTGTGAATGAATATAGATGTACCCCCATCATTGCTGTAGCTGTGAATAAATATGGGTACATCCTCACCGTCATTGTAATGGGTGAATGAATACAGATACCTCCTCACCATCATTGTAAAGTATAAATGAATGCAGATATAACCCTGACATTGCTGTAAGGTGTAAATGAATACAGATATATGCCCAACATGGTTGTAAGGTGTGAATGAATACAGATATACCCTCTAGATCACTGTAAGGGATGAATGAATGCAGATATGCCCCCAGCATCGCTGTAAGGTGTGAATAAATATGGGTACATCCCCACCATCATTGTAATGTGTGAATGAATACAGACACCTCCCCACCATCATTGTAAGGTGTAAATGAATGCAGATATAACCCTATATCACTGTAAGGTGTGAATAAATATGGGTACATACCCACCATCATTGTAATGTGTGAATGAATTCAGACGTACCCCCAACATTGCTGTCGGTGTGAATGCACAAAACATTCTATAGCTATGTCAAGAATTTCAATGGCAACACTCAGATCTGCTTTGAGCTACAGTACAATGGCACTAAATATACAGAACCAACTGATACTGCCAACATCCTGGCAGATAGGTTCAGTGCTAACTTTACCTCCCTTTCACCCCCTAAAGGGCCCATCTCTATACCGGAAGAATGCAAAGTTCCTGTAATCATGGCTGCACAGGTAAAAAACATACTCTCCAAAGCCAAGAACACAGCATCCATGGGACCTGACAACATTACAGGCTGTGTTCTACATGAACTGTAGAATGAACACGCACCCCACCTAAACACCATGTTCAATCATAGCCTCACCTCAGGCTTTGTGCCCACTGAATGGCACACAGCAACAGTTATCCCACTCCACAAAGGGGGAGCCACCAAGGACCCCAGGAACTACCGCCCCATTAGCCTAACAAGCCTGGTCTGCAAGGCCATGGAACATATCATCATGGATCTTATACACAAAGACATTGGTAATCTCCAAACTCTAGACCCCACCCAGTTAGGGTTTGTAAAAGGCAGATCATGTCTCCTAAACATGATAGACTTCTTTGAAGCAGTCACCAAAGCTGTAGACAAGGGTAAGGTGATTCACACAGCCTATCTAGATCTTGCCAAGGTTTTTAACACCATCCCCCACTCTGGAATTATAGATAAACTCATTAAACTAGGTATAAATTTCTATGTCACAAGATGGGTTCCAACTGGCTCACTGACAGAACCCACACTGTGAAAGTAGCAGATTCCAAATCCGACTTCAGACCAGTGACAAGTGGAGTACCACAGGGTTCAGTCCTGAGTCCTCTCTTGTTTGGTATCTACTTTTCTGAAGTACAGGCTTACACAGAAGGTCTTTGGCTAATGAAGTTCACAGATGACTGCAAACTAGGAGCCATAATCAAAACTGCTAACGATGTGGACATCCTACAAAAGGGCCTCACACAGACAGATGCCTGGTGTCAAAGCCATGGCCTCAAGCTCAATGCCAAAAAGTGCATTGTCATCCCCTTTGGTAAAAGCTATGTACCCATAAGCTACCACATAGGTGGTAGTCTACTTAACACTGAAAATGTGATAAGAGACCTTGGAACACGGGTGGACAGTAGTCTCTCCTTTGATAATCACATCGACACAGTAGTCAGGAAATCCTTCTATGTGCACACCTCATCACAAAAGGTTTCTCATCCAGGGAAAGAGAGGTCATTGTTCCCCTCCACTCATCACTCATTAGACCCATTATAGAGTACAATGCCCCTTTTGGTATGTACCTCACAAGACATAGACAACAACTGGAAAAGCCGCAGAAATACCTCGCAAAGAAGATTACTGGCCTCAAACAAATGCCCTACGTAGACCGTCTCAAAAAACTTCAGCTTTACTCTGTCGCATATCACCTACTCAGAGGTGATCTCTGCCTAACATACAAAGCTATGTCATACCCAGAGCTGTTGGACATGCACCACTTAAAGAAATCCCAATCCCTCTGAGCTACATGCTCTAGGGACCTAAATCTTGTCACCACAATAAACAGAACATGCTTGAGGGATAGATTCCTGTCCCAGAGACATCCCATACTCTGGAACAAACTACATATCTATATCAAACAAAGCTCCTCATTAGCACTCTTCAAGTTGATGATTGGATGGGAAATAGGAAATTCACCCCAGGGATCACCTCTGTGGCTCTGCTCGACAGGGGCACAGGAAAATAATTTGGCTAGGCTTATATAGGCCCTAGGGCCAATAGATTAGTACCTAGCTATGAACCTATAAATATGGGTGCATCCCCACCATCATTGTAATGGGTGAATGAATACAGATACCGCCCCACCATCATTGTAAGGTGTAAATGAATGCAGATATAACCCTGACTTCACTGTAAGGTGTCAATAAATATGGGTACACCTCCACCATCATTGTAATGTGTGAATGAATACAGATGTACCCGCAAAATTCCTGTAGGTGTGAATAAATATGGGTACATCCCCACCATCATTGTAATGTGTGAAGGAATACAGATGTACCCCCAACATTCTTGTAGGTGTGAATAAATATGGGTACATCACCACAATCATTGTAATAGGTGAATGAATACCAATACCTCCTCACCATCATTGTCAGGTGCACTTGAATGCAGATATAACCCTGACATGGCTGTAAGGTGTAAATGAATACAGATATATACCCAACATGGCTGTAAGGTGTGAATGAATACAGATATACCTTCTGCATTCCTATAAGGTGTGAATGAATACAGACATACACCCCACATTCCTATAAGGTGTGAATGAATACAGATATACCCTCTAGATCACCGTAAGGGATGAATGAATGCAGATATGCACCCAACATCGCTGTAAGGTCTGAATAAATATGGGTATGTCCCCACCATCATTGTAATGTGTGAATGAATACAGATGTACCCCCAACATTGCTGTAGGTTTGAATAAATATGAGTACATCCCCACCAGCATTGTAATGTGTGAATGAATATAGATACCTCCCCACCATCATTGTAAGGTGTAAATGAATGCAGATATAACCCCCACATTCCTATAAGGTGTGAATGAATACAGATATACCCCCACATTCCTACAAGGTGTGAATGAATAGAGACATACTCCCGACATCACTTTAAGGTGCGACTGAATACAGATATACACCAAACATTGCTGTAAGGTATGAATGAATACAGATAAACCCCCAACATGACAGTAAGGTGGCAATGAAAACAGATATACCCCAGACATGACTGTAAGGTGTGAAAGAATACCCCTGAATTCACTGTACATTGCAAATGGTGTACGGTGTGAATAAATATGGGTGCATCCCCATCATCATTGTAATGTGTGAATGAATACAGATACATCCCCACCATCATTGTAAGGTGTAAATAAATGCAGATATAACCCTGACATCACTGTAAGGTGTGAATAAATATGGGTACATCCCCATCATCATTGTAATGTGTGAATGAATACAGATACATCCCCACCATCACTGTAAGGTGTAAATGAATGCAGATATAACCCTGACATCACTGTAAGGTGTGAATAAATATGGGTACATCCCCACCATCATTGTAAGGTGTAAATGAATGCAGGTATAACCCTGACATCACTGTAAGGTGTGAATAAATATGGGTACATCCCCACCATCATTGTAAGGTGTAAATGAATGCAAATATAACCTGACATCGCTGTAAGGTGTGAATGAATAAAGATATACCTCCAACATTGCTGTAAAGTGTAAATGAGTACAGATATACCCCCACATTGCTGTAAAGTGTGAATGAATACCGTTAAACCCCTGACACGACCATAAGGTGCTAATGCAGCAACCAATCCAGTTACCTGCAGCAAGTGGAAAGACCCCAAAAGTACCTCACCAAGAGGATCAAGGGGCTCAAACAGATGCCGCATGCTGCCCGGTTAAAGAAACTCCAGCTCTACTCAGTGGCATACCACCTGCTCAGAGGCGATCTGTGCCTGACGTATAAAGCCATGTCCAACCCGGAATTAATGGACATGCTGCACCTCAGAAAATCCAAATCCCATCGAGCTACGTGCTTGAGGGACTTGAACCTCAGCACTGAAATAAATAGGACATGCTGGAGGGACAGATTCATAACCCAGAGGCTCCCTTCACTCTGGAATAAAATCCCAGTCCAGGTTAGGCAGAGTCCCTCATTGACTCTCTTCAAGAGGAATCTTGATGAGTGGATGGGAGATTGTAGGTTTACCCCGGGTATCACTTCTGTGTCACTGTTAGACAGAGGCACAGTATACTAACCTCGAAAAAGAGCATAGCAAAATTAATTTAAAATGGGTGGCGAAAGCCATACACACTCTGGCTAGGCTTATAAATGCCCTAGGGCAGATAGCCTAGTATTAACCTATGAACCTATGAAAGCAAATTTACCCCCCAGTATCACTGTAAAATGTAAATGAATACAGATGTACCCCCACACATCAATGTAAGATGAAAATGAATACAGATATACCCCCAACATCACTATAAGGTTTAAATGAATATAGATATAATCCCAACATCACTGTAAGGTAAAAATGAATATAGGTATACCCCCGACATCACTGTAAAATGTAAATGAATACAGATATAATCCCGACATTACTGTAAAGTGTGAATGAATATAGATATAATCCCAACATCACTGTAAAGTGAGAATGAATATAGATATAATCACAACATCACTGTAAGGTGAAAATGAATATAGATATACCCCCGACATCACTGTAAAATGTAAATGAATACAGATATAATCCCGACATCAATGTAAAGTGTGAATGAATATAGATCTATTCCAGCGATCACTGTAAGGTGTGAATGAATATAGATGTATTCCCGACATCACTGTAAGGTGTGAATGAATATAGATATACCCCGACATCACTGTTAAATGTACATGAATACAGATATAATCCCAACATCACTGTAAAGTGTGAATGAATATAGATATAATCCCGACATCACTGTAAAGTGTGAATGAATATAGATATAATCCCGATATCACTGTAAGGTGAAAATGAATATAGATATACCTCCGACATCACTGTAAAATGTAAATGAATACAGATATAATTCCGACATCACTGTAAGGTGTGAATGAATATAGATATACCCTCTGACATCAGTGTAAAATGTGAATTAATACAGACATACCCCCATTACAGTCTAGACTACAAGCTGTTAAACTCAAAAGTCTAGAACACTGACACTGCAAAATAAAGGCACTATGGGGGCAGAAAATATCGCAGCCAATGTGTGGAAAGCTTAATGGGAGCAGAATTCATGGCAAAGTGGATAGCATGCCAAAAGTCACCTCCTATGCTTGCACATCAGATCCCCTTAGAATGACTCCAATCATTGAGCCAATTGTTAAAGTCAATTATTTTTCTTTGAAATGTGATCTAATTTGTTGTCATGGCAAAGATGCTGCTCACAACAAGCTTCTTCCCAGATTTGTTTATAAACACTGAGAGCACACTCATGTCTCTCCTAAGCTCATAAACACTGACAGCACTCATGTCTCTCCTTATCTTTAGGATGCAGAACATGAAATCATCCCTCCCAAACCTACCCAGATGAGCAATGAGCAGTATTTATGCATACTTTAGGTGAGGGGATCTAAGAGGGTTATAGTGACATCACATCTCTATCTACATATCTAAGCATATCAAAGAGAGCTATCAACATAGGAAAGGTGAGGGGATGTGCTACCAGCCTAGCTCTATTAGTTTATGAATACGGGGCAAGGTCAGGAGATGTGCTCGAGGTCTTCATCTATTAGTGAGTGTACAGTGGGAAGGTCAGGAAACGTGCCCAAGGTCTGGATGTATTAGTGTGTGTACAGTGGGGAATGTGAAGTTATGTGCCTGAGTTCTGGATCTATTAGTGTGTGTATAGTGGGGAAGGTGAGGAGATGTGTCTGAGGTCTGGATCTATTAGTGTATGTATAGTGGGGAAGGTCAGAAGATGTGTCTGAGGTCTGGATATATTAGTGTGTGTATAGTGGGGAAGGTGAGGAGATGTGTCTGAGGTCTGGATCTATTAGTGTATGTATAGTGGGGAAGGTCAGAAGATGTGTCTGAGGTCTGTATCTATTAGTGTGTGTATAGTGGGGAAGGTGAGGAGATGTGTCTGAGGTCTGGATCTATTAGTGTATGTATAGTGGGGAAGGTCAGAAGATGAGTCTGAGGTCTGTATCTATTAGTGTATGTATAGTGGGGAAGGTCAGGAGATGTGTCTGAAGTCTGGATATATTAGTGTGTGATAAGTGGGGAATGTGAGGGGATGTGCCTGAGATCTGGATCTATTAGTATATGCACTGTGGGGAAGGTGAGGTTATGTGCTTGAGGTTTGGACCTATTAGTGTGTGCATAGTGCATTTACAGTGCATTCACCTAGAATGATGCCACAGTAAAAACAAAAAAATGATTGATTTCAATAATTGTCTCAGTTTTTGGTATCATTCAAAAGGGATCCAGTTCCTGTCAGTGTGGGAAGCCATGGTCGACAAACCTTACTGCTTTGCCAGCACCTGGCACATCTATGCTTTCGGTTGCTGGCAAAGAATCTTGCCTCCACTATAGTGCCTTTTTGGATAAGGTCTTGAAAACAACATTACCAACGTGAAAATAACCAATGAGAACAAAGCAAGGGTCACGCTGCTGAATGCTAGGAGCCTAAACCAAAAACTGCACTCCCTGAAAGCACTTCTGTCATTAGAAGATGTAGACGTCTGTGCAGCCACAGAAACCTGGTTGAAGGCCTCAGAGAGTAGCCCAGCCTTGCAAGGCTGCAATGCCTTCCACACCTTTAGATTGCAAAATGAATGTATGAAAATAAAGGAGGCAGTGTTTCGATCTATATTACAGATACATTCACCTCCCATCTAGTCAGACTAGACACCTCCATGGAGTTATTCCAGGTCGAGGGAGGTTCAAGTAATAGTCAGTTATAGATCCCTCTCCATGGTCACAATGCCCACAAAGCCTATTTGACCAAACTGGAGACAATCCAAATTCTAGCAAACACACTGGTTATGATGGATTTCAATTATCCCACCATCAACTGTGAAATCTATGCTAGCGCTAACTCACTAGTGCAACCGTTCCTTGACTTTGTTAATTCAGATACCCTGGAACAAAGTGTTCACATCCCAACAAGGGGAACAAACATTCTGGATCTGGTTCTCACCAGCATGTCAAACAGATGCACTGTTGCAACTGTCCAACCCTCATTAGTTAAAACTGAGTACAAAGCAGTCACCTCTGAGCTGGCACTAACACCAGAACTCACAAAGGGTGAAATCAAAAAACTTCACCAAGGTGAACTATACCCTCCTAGGTGAAGGTATAAATGCATTCCAAGCCCCAAACCAACCTGAAAGTGATAAATACACCGACGCTTACAATAAAGCCCTGTACAATCACTTCCATAAGTGTATAAACTCAGCCGTTCCAGAAAGAATCAAAGTCAGACTCCTAAGAAAAACAATTAACTACGGTGGACATCCAGCAGCATCAACAAACTTTACAATAAATGCAAAAAGTTCATCCATCCATCTGTCCTCAACCCCTCTTCCCATTTTTGCACATGGTGTCATGGTGTCACTTTTGCAATGACAAACATCTCGAGCCAAGGTTTACACTGCTGGGTGGCTAGCCCTGCCATGATAGTTCTTGCATACCACTCACTCACACACACTCTAATCCACAGCCAATTTAGAATGCCCAATCCACCTACTGCAAGTCTTTGGAATATGGGAGGAACCCGGAGCACCCAGAGGAAACCCATGTGACCGCAGGGAGGACATGCAGACTCCATGCAGAAGGCACCCCAGCTGACAATCTTACTGTGAGGTCAGAATGCTATCTGTTGCACCACTGCAGCCACCCTCCACTGCAGCCATCCTAATAAATGCATGCAATAAATGCAAAAAGTTGCTATCCAATAAAACAAATGCAAGGCCCAACAATGAAAAAGCACCTTCCTCAGCCTCAACAGGCAAATAAGACAACTTGTAAAATCCTCCAAGGGCTCCTTTGACATAAACTTAGCAAGTACAGCAAAGGCCTTTTACAGCTATGTATGTAACCTAACGGGCAGGACCCAAACATGCACATAACTAGCGGTCAGCGGTATCACACACACTGACCCCACAGAGATAGCAAACCTGCTAGTGGATAGATTTGGCAAAAATTTCACTCCATTATCCCCACCTGACTTACAACAAACCTTCCACCAAACTCCCCACCCTACATATCTGAAGAGCAGGTCCACAAAGCTTTGTCCAAGGCAGAAAGTTCTTAGCCTGTATGGGACCAGACGACATCCCAGGCTGTCTTCAAAACAGGATAAAACATGAACTAGCATCACCACTATAAGTACACTTTTCAATCATAGCCTAACCACAGGCTTTGTTCCAGCAGAATAGAGAACAGCTACAGTTATTCTCGTCCACAAAGGTGGTCTAGCAACAGACCCGGGGAATTATATACCCATAAACCTGACCAGCTTCATCTGTAAGCCTATGGAATGTATCATTATTGACCTCATAAATAAAGGCATAGGTGATCTTCAAACCCTGAATACTACCCAATTTAGCTTCGTGAAAGGCAGATGCTGCCTGTTAAATCTGAGGGATTTCTTTGAAAATGTGAAAAAACACATGACCAGTTCACAAGGAAGAAAGAACACCACTTTTGCTTTAAAAATGTGACCAGGGCCATTGGTGAAGGCAAATCTGTGTACACAGTACACCTTGAGCTGGCAAAGGCTTTAAACACAATCTCACATTCAGGCATTACCAATAAACCTAGCAAACTGAATGTAAACCCCTTCATTGTAAGATGGGTTGCCAACTGGCTCACAAACTGGACACACAGTATCAATATGGGTGGCTCTACATTAACCAGCAGACCTGTTACCAGTGAAGTGCCACAGCAGTCAGTGCTGGGCCACCTTCAGTTTGGTATATACTTCTCAGAAGTTCAGGTAAAATCTAAGGGGTTGTGGCTGACCAGGTTTGCAGATGACTGCAAACTAGGTGCAATCAATGAATCGCCAAATGATGTAAGTATATTCCAATGGGTCTCACGCAGACCAATGACTGGTGTCTTAGTCACGGTCTCAGACTGAATGCAGTGAACTTCATCATCATTCCCTTCAGCAGAAACAATGTCCCATCACACTATCAAATCAACAACAATACCCCTAATTACCCATGAAGTAGTAAGGGACTTGATATCACAAGTTGGCTGCAACTTTAACTTTGACCACCATGTGTCTGTTGTAGTAAGGAAAGCTTTCTACGTAGCACACTTGGTTAGTAAAGGCATCATCTCATTAGCAAAAGAAGTTATAACCCCCTATACTCAGCACTTATCTGGCCCATAATTGAGTATAATGCCCAGTTTGGCATGCACTGTATTAAGCATGTGTGGCAATTACAGGGACTTCAGCGGTTTCTAGAAAAGAAGATCAAGGTGCCCCAGCATGTACCCTGCACAGATGAACTAAAGTCCCTGCCACTATACTCTGTATTGTATAGACTTCTTAGGGGAGTCTTATGCCTGGCCTACAGAGCAATCCAAGACCCAAACCTAATGAACTTGCTGCATATCTGTAAATCAAACGAGACTAGGGCTACCTGTTCCAGGGACCTAAATATGGCCTGTGACTTAAATAGGACATGCTGTAGGTAAAGATTTATCTCCCAGTGACTGCTGCGTCTTTGGAACAGGCTACCAATTCATGTGAAACAGAGCACCTCTATGACACCATTCAAGAGGAGCTTGGACGAGTGGATGGGGCACTGTAAATTCTTTGATGCACCAAATGTAGCCATAATTGTTATATTATACATTTTATTCATTTTCCAACTGATATTGCGCAATGTGCTGCGCAATGTCGAATTGGATTTAATAACGAACTGTGAAATTACCTGGACAATCAAATTTCTTTTTATTGGTCATTGAATACTCTTTTATATATATATATATATATATATATATATATATATATATATATATATATATATATATGGATCACCTTCAGATGCCGAAGCGTAAACCGCGAAACACAAATCACCGACACCAAAAGACCGACAACAAAAAATACCGACAACGCAAAACACCGAATACCATTACACCAACACACTACACGTAAACGACACAGTACACTACATAACATATCCACTAGCCCTAACCCAAACCCTAACCCTAAGGTCCGACACTACCGCACACTTACCCTACCTGCACCCTAACCCTAACTCACTTACCCACCCCTAACTCCAAGGTCCGACACTACCGCACACTCACCCTACCTGCACCCTAACCCTAACTCACTTACCCACCCCTAACCCCAAGATCCAACACTACCGCACACTCACCCTACCTGCACCCTAACCCTAACTCACTTAACCCACCCCTAAACCCACAGTCCCTCACTATCGCACACACACCCCTACCTGCACCCTAACTCACTTAACCCACCCCTAAACCCACAGTCCCTCACTATCGCACACTTACCTGTCCGCTCCCTAACACTAAATCCCTCACTCTATCGCACACTTACCGAGTCCGTCGGGTTCTCACCTTGTCGGTCATCTGCGTTGTCGGTGTTTTCGACCTGTCGGATTCCGTGTCGGTGAAATGCAATTTCGGGCATCTGAAGGTGATCCATATATATATATATATATATATATATATATATATATATATATATATTGGTTGGTTCTAGTTGTTCCTATTTGTACAGATCTGTTTAAGATTTATATTTCTTTTTATATATATGCCAGTGAATGTATGGTACAATACTTTGGTTAACACAAGCTGGTTTGATTTGTCAAGTTATATTGTTCTTTAGGGAATACCGATTGTATGATTATAACTGCTTAAGAACTATATTACAATGGATTTAATAACTATTTTGCAAGGTCTCTCAGTGGAAAAAAATGACCTGCAAGCTTTGGGTTTAGGAGAACTGAGTGGGAACATGGAGGATATGAATATTAGTGATCCAGCCAGTTTGTGTAATCTATGTTTTAATAGGTTAACTAAAAGTATGAAGATGCTTAGAATGAATGTATGGCATTTAAAACTTTTTAAAGCCTATCAGGCTAAGGGTATAACCCCTAGGGGACTGAGAATATGGTTCCAACCGTTGGTTGGTAATATAGATGATACTCTGGCTGAAGAGTGGGCTACAGCCCAACAAAATGCCTCTATGGGCTTTGTTAACATTTTGTCTTCCTACAATGAGCGTATGATTGATACCAATATTTCAGAAGTCAGGTCAATTTGTGAGAAGGTAAAAGTTTATGAAGGGGAGACCAATTATAGGACTTGCTTTAATCAGTTAACCAAGGAATTGCTGGTGCTTGAAAAGCAACTAAAGGATAAAAATATCCAAAAGTTCAATAGGGACATGGGGAATTCCCAGCAGGGTAAGCCCTTTGGATCTAATAAGAGTGTCAGGTTTTCCAATTCAGACATCTTGACGTCTTCTTTTGGCTTTTCCCAGTTAGGGGTCACCACAGCAGATCACCTGTATGCTCATGAATAGCAGTGGAGTTTTACGGTGTCGAGTTGCCAGCCCAACCTCCTACAGAAGGCACACACACATGCCTAGGGCCAATTTAGAGTGTCCAATCCACCTACAGCATGTCTATGGGATGTGGGAGGAAACCGGAGCACCAAGAGTAAACTCACGCGACCACAGGGAGGACATGCAGACTCCGCATAGAAGGCACACCAGCCGAGGATCGAACCAGAGAACCTCTTGCTGTGAGGCGGCAATGCTAACTGCTCTGCAAGTGCGACCACATCAGTTCAGATATCTTGACTGCTACGCATAAAAGGAAGACACATAGATCTATCTTTAAGAAATCCAAAAGTAGTTACAGTAGTACCTCAGGTGAGGAGTCCTCTTCAGCCACAAATGTAGAACGTACTTAGGGTCACTCACCCCTAAAAACAATGTAATGGCAATCACCCCTTAGGCATGGGAAACATAGGGATGGAAGAAAACATAGCAAAAACAGACAACATGGAAACTTTGCTCTGGGTGTTGATACCTCGGTAAATGATTCCTATAATGTACATAACATTTCCTCTGTTGAACTAACGGATGTGGAGAAACAACTCTTGAATAACGGTTTTAATTATGTCCCTGGCTTTTTTTGTGGGTGAAGATATTTTAGCAAATGATGTGTTGGTCTTCTGTCATCTGCTTAATCTTAGATTGTATTTTGGTAATGATGACCAGTCTCGATGATCTACTCATTTTAGGTTTCACAAGTTCACTTTCATGCCCCCAATGAACAAACATGTTTAAATTTTTCAAGATTCAGTTCTTAAAGATCTGCATTTCAGGATGGGTCAATCTAAAATATTGCCTCAAAACCTTTCAGGTGCTGAACAGCAGGTTCTTACTAGTTTGAGGTATAATAAGAACATAGTCATTTTGCCAGCCAACAAGGGGGGGGGGGGCAGTACTCGTAATGGACTGGGCTTCTTATTTTTCTGAATCCCAAAGACAACTAACAGATGCAAGGTATTATATGCTTATGCCATTAGATCCCACCATTAGATTTAAGCAAGAAATTGATGGGTTTCTCCAGCAGGCTGTTGAAGAAGGCATTATTAATGATTCTGTTGTACAACATTTAATGTTGGCTGATCCTCAAAGGCAGTACTTCTATCTATTACTCTATTACTGAAGATTCACAAAAATTGACATAAGCCACCAGGGAGGCCTAATGTCTGAAGTTCTCTTACTGAGCCTCTGTCAGTGTTTTGACACAATATTTGCGACCCTTATTAAAACTAGTGAGATCAAGAATTCAAGATACTACACAGTTTCTTAAAATAATATTAGATATGTAGTTGGATTCTAATTGGCTAATGTGTACATTAGACATTACGGCCCTTTATACCAACATACCCCATTGGGCAGGCTTAGAAGCTTTACTGGTTAGATGAGGCAGATATATATCCTCCGGGATTTAATACCTTATTGGTATGTTTGGCAGAACATGTTTTGTCCAAAAATGTTTTCTATTTTCATGGGGAATGTTATTGGCAAGTAAAAGGCCCTGCTATGGGAGTTTCTTTTGCCCCCATTTATGCGGGGTTATTCATGGTGTTTCTGAAAGAGCAATTGATATATGATACAAATCATAACATCTTTATTTATTTATTTATTTTATATTTGTTAACCGGAAAATTCCGACTGGACCAGGTCTGTTTTAAACGGAGGTGTGGGGAGAAAAGCTCCGGCATGAAGTTATACAAATACAGTACATCCAGCATAATACAAAAAACAGGTTACATCATGTATGCTGAGCATACTAATATAACAAGAAATTAATGAAACACTCCATGTAAAAGAAGATATAGAACATAGGTAAAAAGACAATGTCAGTTACAGTACATCCAGCATACTACAAAAAACAGGTTACATCATGTATGCTGAGCACAGTAATATAACAAGAAATTAATGAAACACTCCATGTAAAAGAAGATAGAGAACATAGGTAAAAAGACAATGTCAGTTACAGTACATCCAGCATACTACACAAAACAGGTTACATCATGTATGCTGAGCACAGTAATATAACAAGAAATTAATAAAACACTCCAGGTAAAAGAAGATATAGAACATGGGTAAAAAGACAATGTCAGTCATACTTTGGTAAGAAAAGAAAATATATCAAGTAAGATTCTACAGTTAAAAGTACCCTTTGAGATGACCAAGCCTACAGGGGATCAGAGCTCCAGCATGTGATCAGAGAGGAGTTTGGGGAGTTAATAGCAGTATGGGTAAGGGTTATGTGATATAAGGGCATAACCAGGTACTAAGAAGATGCGATTTGTGGCAGTTTTTGATTATGGATGTGGAGGGGGCAGTGGACATGGATAGGCAAAGAGAGTTCCAATTTCTGGCAACTGTGTGGGAGTAGAGCACTTTCCCTGCATTATTGTTAGCCTTGGTGATGGAGAGGAGAGATTTTTTACTGGATCTTAGGTACCGGTTTGCAGTATAGACAGTAAGTAGGTTGGATAATGAGGGGTTTTTTTCAGGATATTTGAGAATATTGTAGGCTGTGCCCAGCTGGTGATAGTTAAGTAGCCGTGGTAACTCAAGCCATTTTAGTTCTTTTAGTGCAGCACAGTGATGGGTTCTATAGGTTGAGTTAGTAGCAAACTTTGCTGTTTTATTGTAGCATGATTCTAGTTTGTCTAGTTCACATTGTCTGATTTGGGTAAAGATTGGTGCTGCATATAATAGAGTTGAGAGGGGGTGGCTTTGTGCAAGAGTGACTCTTGCTTTTTGTGAGAGAAAGGACGTATGCCTGTATAGGGAATTTCTTGCTTTTTACCGGTTTTGAGGTCCAAATAATGGGGTGCCACGATTCCTGAGTGGCACCCCTTAATTTCCAATTTTCCCAGCTTTTTTTTTTTTTTTTTGCTTTGTTGGGCTGACGTCATCACATGCAGAGGTGTGTGCGATAACGTCAGCACCGTGAACAGCCTGCCAGCCTGCTGGAATTGGGCTTGAGGGATTCAAATGTACTTTCAGCCAGCAGCAGTAAAAAATAGCGTGTGAGCCATGATGCATGCTTTTCCAGGCTCATATTTCCCAGCTGCTCCAGGTAAGGACAAGCATAATTTATACTCAACACAAGAGCAATTTGGTTCTTTAACTAGTGGCTTAGCAGTTCTTTTCTACCACAAGCGTTAGCGTGAATGGTTCTCTTCCATGCAAATTTACGTTCTGTACTGAGCGGTTCTTTTTTCTTCCATGCATGTTGTGTGTGTGTGTGTGTGTGTGTGTGTGTGTGTGTTTTAATAAAAAAAAAAGAAAATGAGTAGTACTTTTTATATTTTTTACACTTGAAAAATATTGTACTGAAGGTTTAGTGTCTAATGAATGAATTTCCAGAAAGTGACTGATCTCAAACTGCCTTTATACAGCTTTAAAGAGAGAATTTACCGAAGGATGATCATGAATCTGATGACCTGAAGCACCACAGTTTAAGGATAAGATGAATTGTTATTATTCCTGGCGCATTTAGGTAATAAAATAATGTGCGCTTTATGTCATGTAAATAAACGAGTGCTTACTGCTCTCAGTACCAAGGCATTAAGGAATCAAGGTTGGATTTTTCGTGTGAGTGGTTTACAGGGTAACAATTGTATACCAGTCTCTTGTACTTTAGAACCATATTTCTTCTAACAATAAATAATCTACCGCCGTACTCGTTGTTACAAACGGGTTTAATGGTGGCTGCATTGTCTTTCATTCTCTCATGCTTGTTTTGGTTCAGACAAGCAAAGTGCGACTCGCACTCCAGTGATAAACTGCATAAGTAAATTAACTGTTGTGTAAATTATGGAGCCCCTGGCTTCTCGTAGGAACTTCAGCAGTCACATTGATAAAATCAATCGCAGCCTCGCAGGAGTGCCTGCCACCGTCTTTAGTAAAGGTATCCCATAGAATTACAAGGTGTTTGATTCCCAAATTCCATGTTGCAGCTAGTCTTTTTCACTCTCTTCTGTTTTGAAGCAGGTAATTAGTGATGCTCTGTGTTAATTGACTTGTACATTTGCCAGTCAGTACCAGAATTACTTTGTTACCCTAGCCTACTTGAGATATGAGTTCAGAACAGATTTCCTTGATATAACAAGACAAGATATTTCATTTATCATGTGTTCTACTTATCCATGTTCACATTCTTTTGTTTATATTTGTTACTGTTTCCCATATCTTTCACTGTGCCTCAGCCATAATTAAGCTCTCAGCTGTAAAAAGCTTTACATATTTTCTAACAATTTTTATGAATGGAGTCCTTGATGTATTTTTATAATTTTTGAACAGACTTGGATCTATATCAGAAGTGTTATTTCTTTGAGTGTCTTGTATTTTGTGTGCTGAGTGCATGAAGCATTTTTGTTTTTCTGTTTTCTTTTTTTGTTAGCTTGATCAGTGTTTCTTTTATTGCTGATGCAGGTCGAATGGTAATAAAATCTTAATGATGGTAATGATACAGCAGCCTATAGCTCTTAACTTTTTATCTCCAGACTCAGGGGCATGGCAAAATATAATTAGATACAAATTGCAGGTATTTTTTTAAATATCAGTAGTACTGGCTGTAAAACTGATAGAATAACAGGACCTTAATTTATGTGCATTTTCTGAAGCAAAGCAAGGCCATGACTGACTGCTATTAATTGCTGACTGCAAACTACAATTTATTTAAAAAATCACAGGGATTTAGATAGACCCTGAAAAAGTAGGGTTAGTTGAGAGATCTGCACTGGAGACACTACTTACCAGTAACGGGTGTATGCCATGTGACTTCGTAGGGTTCCGCTGAGTAAAACTTTTAGGGGACGCACTTTCTTTCATGTCTTCATTATGTCATTGCTGACTATGTGTGTGAGAACTGAATTCACTAAATGGTAGCCATTTAAGTTTCAGTCTTCCTATCTTTCAGGAAACGCATGGTGGTAACAAGCAACTTTCCGAGATTATACAAGCAATGTTTAAAATTTAAATTGTGCCCCTACCTAATTGTTGGGTTTTTGCCCCCCCCCCAATAAGTTTTGGCTTTTTCCAGATTTCTTGTGCACAAAGTTAAGAGATACGGTTGAGTGTTGAGTGGATTTTACAAGGAGCTGAAGGGAAGAGAAGTTTAGTGTTGCTTATGGCAAGTCTGTTTGCATTGCTAATAGCTAACGGGTAAAATGCATGCTTGTTTTTGATGCAGAAGGCTGTGGGTTCTGCTCCCACAGTATGTAGATACATTGCTGCTGATACTGTACTGTGTTGTTGTACTTTTAAAGGGGGTGGGTGTAACAAGTCAAGGGTGTAGCTACAGATAAAACAGAAGTGAGAAAATGTCATGCACAAGGGCATTTGCACCTCAGTGGAAAGAGCAACAAATATGATGGAAATGTTCTGAATCGGGCAGTTTTGTCATTGGTTCATGTATTTTGTTTCATTGCCTACTGGAAATTGGTTCATGCATTGTTTCATTGCCTACTGGAAAAAAATTCAAACAATAAATTTAAAATGTGCTCTAACTCTAACAAGGGTGCTATATTATACAAGGAATATAATTTAATAAAGTCAGAAAGGTGCATCAAAGAACACATGTATGTTTCTTGTTTTATGTGCAAGGAGCCTATGATTTGAAAATAGCCCAAAGGTGATCTTTATCCACCACTAGCCAGATGCATTTTCTTTGGATATGGTGTGGGTTTCAATGCTGTTTCAATGAATGTGACTTTCAAGGGCAAAGAAGTTTTAATGCTAAGTCTATTTTCATTGTGAGACAGTATTGCTTTGTTTAGTAGATGTCTGTTAGTGTTTGTGCAATCTGCTATAAAATGTAAAAATATCCAAATAATCACTGTAGAAGTAAAGCAGCATGCGCACACTAGTGTTTATGATAAATGGGGCAAAATAGCCAGGTAATGGGACATTGGAATGGCTCCAGGGGACTCTGGTGCTATATTTTGGTTGTCTGTTCTTCAGTTTGCATTGGAAAGTTGGTACCCCACAATTCCATTGGAGTGGGCGGGGCTATGTAATTATGTATGCAAATTTTATGTTAATCAGCGTACCGATTTGTACCTATTTTTCATGGGCCTTGTCCAGATTTTTGATGTTTCCAGGTTGAGAGGTATGGGGAGACTAGTTTTTTGTATACTAGTTTTATGGTATGTGAGATGTGAACATCAAAGTGGAGATTATTGTCTATTTCAATGCCCAGAAGTTTAGTGTGGTTAGAAGGGGAGATGGTGATGCCATCCTTAGATGCTATGGTAAAGGAGAGGGTTTTTTTGATCTATTAGGGGTAAATAGTAGCAGTTTTGTCTTTTGGGATTTAGAATTAGTTGGATACCTGATATCCATTTTTCTACTGAGTTAAAGGTATCTTGAGTGAGTGTATGTAGGCTGGTGGGGGATGAGGCGGAGCAGATCAGGGTTGAATCATCTGCATATTGTATGAGTGTGGCATGTTGTGTAGAGCTATTGAGGTTATTTGTGAAAATAGAGAACAATAGCAGGCCCAGTATAGAGCCCTGTGAGACTCCTATGGTGGTTGGAAGTTGTGTAGACAGAGTACCTTTCCACTGGACTGATTGTTGCCTGTTAGACAGGTAGCTTCTGAACCAGGCTATAGTAGAGGAGGTGAAGGATAATGATGTTAGTGACTCTAGTAGAATGGAGTGTATTTTTTTATTTTTTATTTTTGTATTTACTTATTGTTACATTAGTTATTATTATATTGCTATTAAGTTATGAAATTTGTATATGACATCTCCATATTGTTTTATTACTATTGTAATAGTTTTTTAAAAATATCTTTTAGAATTATGTGATTAGGGTAGTGTTATATAACATTTAACATTGGAGATATTCATATAGCACTGTCACTTTAAACATTCATACAGTCAAGGCATTTCGGCGCCTTTAAGGTTTTAAATATCCGACTGTTAAAATCAAAGGTGTTCTGAAGAAGCCCATAAGGTTTTGGGTGAAAGCGCTTAACCAGTGTTCACCAAGGTTGTCAAAGTTAGTTTTATTTTTTGCGAATGGTAATTTGTTTTTCGCATTTTGAATTTTAATGCATTTAGCATCTGCTTGTATTAAGTGTGCGAACAAGCAGTAGTTTCTATTACGAGTTTAGCTACAACAAATGTAATAGTTCAATAAATTAGTTTTTTAATATATCTGACTGGAGTGCTGCTCAGAAAAACAACAGAAATCGTATAGACTACAGTCGCTGATTCTTTGGTACAAGTGGTAATATTGTATAGCGAAAGGGATTTACATCGCTATTAACAGTTTGGCCATACAACGGAACCAGAGGTGATACAAATCAGGGGTGTTCGAGCACTTATTGGAACTCTATGGTAATACTGATTTTCAGGTCTAGGAAAATGGCTGATACATATTTGTTATCAATCCTGTGAAGATTTATATGACTAGTGAAGGATAGAAGGGCTGTTATAGTGCTGTGATGTGGATGGAAACTGTGTTGTGTGGTAGATAGTAGATTGTGCTTGTTAAGACATGTCATCACTTTCACGCATGTGCATGGACGCATTTCTCAAGAATTTTGGATAGGGGGCAAAGGATGGCAATAGGTTGGTAGTATGGGTGAGATAGATATATAGAGGCAATACCTAGATGATTATTAGATGGTATGGCAGGCGGATAGAATATACTTATTGGAATTTGTTCAATACCTCAATGACAACAAATGGAGGATTGAGTTCACACTTAATTGTGATTCTAAGCAAATCAATTTCCTGGATGTTACTGTTACCAGGAATTCAGATGATGCCTTTAGTACTCAGGTCTTCCGTAAATATCCTGAGTATAACAATTTACTACTTGTGACCAGCCTCCATCCACATCATATTGTTAGTAATATACTATAATCACAATTTTTATGGATCAGACGTATTTGTTCTACTCCAGATAGCTATGAATTTTATCAACAAGACCTTATTCGTCGATTCAGAGCTAGGGGTTATGGATATGATAATATTATATCTGCCAGTAATTGGGCTTCTGAACAAAATACATCAAATTTATTAGAATATAGAGACAAATCTATCCAAGATACCTCTAACATTAGATTTGTCACCACATTTGGACATAATATAAATGTTATCAGGGACATTATTGACCGACATTGGAACATATTATTAGTGAATTATATACTTTCTGAGGTTCTTACACCTTGGTGCTTGTCTTCTTATCATAGAGGATGGACTCTTGGGTCCCACTTTAACCACTATAAACATTGGAGGGGCTCGGGTCCATCTAGTCAACAAATGACTCTTGTTGGTGATAGACTTGATTGGCTCTTTCCCCTGCAGTCATTGTTCCTTTTGAAAGTTTATGTTCAAATCCTAACAATTTTCAAGTACAAATACTAGCATGGTATATCAGATCAAATTTTTTGCCAATTGCAGTACAGACTGGTTGGTTTATTTAGTGACCTGTTCATGTTCTGCTTTTTACATAGGCCAAACTTCTCGTCCACTTCGTTTACATATGTCCAAGCATATGAGTGATATTAGGAATAAGAGAGGTTCCAGTGCCCTGTTTAGACATACTATTAAACACAATTCTGCTAGATTTAATGTTATGGTGATAGATAACATTCAGGGAGATAGGACCAATAAAACAGGTTGGCATTCTTTACTTAATAAAAAGGAAAGGGCTTGGATCATTAAGTTAGGTGGATTGTTTTCCTAGGTCTTAATGACCACTTACGAGTAATTAAGTGGGTAGGTGTGGCTCCAATGTGTTGACTTTATATATATATATATATATATATATATATATATATATATATATATATATATATATATATACATATATACGCTTATTTGTTTGTATTGTTGTCACTGACGAAGGCAGTTTCTGCCAAAACCGGTCTGACATTTTTTGGTGTTGTGAAATTAAAATAAATAATATTTCCACTCATTTTTGGTGCTGGCCTCTCTTTTTTGCACTGTAAATTCTTACCAAGTATAGAGTCACAACTATTCTGGACATTGGTGGTCATCACTAAATGCAATCCTGGGTACTGCCTAGCATTTCTATTGAAATACATTGGGATGAAACAGCCAGGCTTAAATTGACCTCTGGGTTAATAGCCTAGTAATCAGCTATGATCCTATGTGTATGAGGTCTGGATATTAGTGTATCTATATTCGGGAAAGTGAGGGGATATGTCTGAGGTCTGGATCTATTAGTGTATGTTAGTGGGGGAGGTGAGGTTATGTGTCTGAAATCTGGAACTGCTATAGTTTTTTCAAAGTTGCTTAGTTAGGGTTTTCTTCAGCGGTTCAGCATGTGTGGTATTATTGTTTGTGTTCAATTGCAAAGGGATTGGAGTGTGCTATTTGCTTACAACTATTACTTCGAAGAGGTTAGCATCCAGTCTGAGTATGTACTTACAATTCTCACAAGTGGATTTACTGTTAATAGCAGTAAGGGAATGCCAGTGAACAGAAGGCAGTTGTTACATGCCTCACAGTTCCTAATAGTAGCATGCTGGTTTCACAGGAAGAAAGGGTAAACTATTGAGCTGTGGTGTTTAGAGGTCTAGGGTACAGGTGCAAGAGTTAGATAGAAGGGAAGATGTAGTCTATACTACTATGCTAAACAGGACATGATTTACATTATTTTACTATAATATTGCAAGATTGCAGTACGGTAAACAAGAATAACCTCAGAGAGGCGGAAGCACACAAAACAGTAGTTTAAAACCAGAATGAAGGCAGAGATGTCATAACTCATGCAGGACTAGACTACAAAATACAGTTTATTAGTATAGATAGAGCACAATACTGGGAGGCATGTCACAAGTAAGGTCATTTTTAGATGCATATTCCACTATACTAGAGCAGAGAAAAATGCAGACATGGATGGCAGTCAAGGCACAAACAAAGCATGCCTAGAAAACACAATACTGTATACTATGATGAATACATGATATAGTGTACACAGTACACAATAGTAACACAGATAAAAAGAACTAAGATGGACAAGGATTAAACAGTACAATGCAGGAAACAAATGGCCCAAGTAAAGCAGGCTTAAAAGTTACACTACAGTGCATGCGGTGCTTGCTGCCCCTTTAGTGCCACTTTTAGACAGAGTGCCCTACTGGACAGTCCTGTAAAAAAAAATCAAACCCAAATTCAGGTAACACCATGATGGCACTACTTAGTATCCAGAGTCTAAACAGAAAAATGCCAGAACTTCAGGCCACCCTGCAACTCAAACACATTCATATCCATGTAGTTACTGAGATGTGGCTTCAGTTCAATGATAGCACTCCCTCTATAATAGGGTTTGTCTCCTATTGTGCTTTTGGGAGCTTGAATAACTGTGGGGGAGCATCTGTGCTTTGTAGAAACACCATTGCTTTGCATTGTAGTACCCATAATCTTAACTTGGAGCTCCTGGTGATCCAAATCACCTTAAAACATCCAGCCAATTCTTCATTGCTAAATACAGATCCCCATCAATGTCTTCCAATTGATTATCGGAATTATCTTAATGTAACTTTGGTTTTAAATATCAAACTAAACTTCTTCTTGCTCAGGGCACTCAGGGCCTTTAATTACCCCAAAGATTGACAGTCATACTTGCACCCCTAAAAGTGGACGTGTTCAGCATTTCCTAGATTTGTTAATTCCAGTGCACAGTAATAAACTGTAAAACTACCCACTAGAGCCTATAATATTGTCGGCATCATCCTTACCAACATAGAGGTCACCAGTATCCCACCAAAAACCTCTACATCCCTGGTTACATTTCACCACAAATCAGTTATCTTCTCTGTCAGGCCCACCAAGTGAAACCATCTTTAAAATTTTCTTCAGGAGAAACCTACTTTAGCTTGCAGATGATCTGGGAAAAATTCTCAACAACACCCCACAAATGGACCCAGATGAGAAGGCTGACAAATTCTCCTCAAATTTCTTACCAGAATCTAAACAGCTGCTTAGAAAAGTCAATAGCCATCTGCCCTATATATAATAGTAAATTCAGACATAAATCTCTCTTGTGGAACTCCTGTCCTAATAAAGTATATAAAAAAGAAAGGAAATTAATGCAAAGTTGTAAGAAATCTCATTTCTCTACCTCAAGGCCACACTGAAACATGCCTGCAAGGAAATTAAGAACACTATTAGAAAAGGTAAAGCAGAGTATGAACTTAATGTTGTTAGAGATACCATAAGAAATTACAAATCATTCTTCAGTTATATCAGGAAATTAATTAATACATTTCAACAAAGCACTGAACTCATCCATAATAATATCACACATTACAATCAAAAAGATATGACCAAAAAATAGCAGACACATTTAGAGCAACTTTCCGCACCTACCCTCACTGTTGCGCCCACTAGCCCTGGAAATGTATTTTCCCCTGTAATCACCTTAGAACAAGTCTTAGTATCCCTGCAAAGGCTGTAATAATGTTTCTCTGGGACAAGATATCATATCCAGCTGCATTCTCATCAGTGCCAAGCATGCATTGCCTGAGCCTCCACTTAAACTGCTCAACCTCAGCTTATCCACAGGGTTCGTTACTGATGCCTAGAGAAAAGCCACTGTGACTCCCCTACCCAAGGGTGGGCCTTCTGCAGACACAGGTAATAAAGGGCCCATTAGCCTCACTATCCTTATATGCAGAGCCATGACATATATCATAGCAGAACCCATTTGTGCAGATTTAGACAACTGACAACTTAACTGATCTACATCAAAGCCGGTTTGGTTTTGTGAAGGGTACATCCTCTCTCCTGAACCTGGAAAACTTCTTTGAAAAGATTACAAAGGCTGTGGACAGAGGTCATTCTATACCTGCTGCATGCCTTCACCTTGCCAATGATTTTGATACTATCCCCAAGCTGCTAATAATGAAAAGTTAGACAAACGTAATGAAAACCTCTACGCTGTCTGTTGGATTTCACACTGGTTATCCAAACGATACCAAGTAGGGAGAGTTACCAGCATCCTCTCTTAATATAAAATTGCAACTTGTGAGGTTCCATGGGGATCAGCACTGGGACCTATCCATTTTAGCATTTACTTTGCAGACATCAGAGCCAATATCCCAGAAGTGAGGTTGGCCAAGTTTGCTGATGACTGCAAGCTAGGCACTGTTATCAGTTTATCCACTGATATGAAATAGCTTCAAAATTGTAAAATATGCAGATACTTGATGTACTGAAAACAGTCTCAAATTAAATGCAAAAATGTTTAGCATGGCAGCTTTGGCAAAAAAAAGATGTTCCCACCTCATATGTTATAACTGGTGATACTCCTCAAACAGATATGGTCATAAGAGACCTGGATACTTACATGGATATTTATCTCTCTTTCTCTCATTTGGTCATTATGTTTACACTATAGTCAGGCAATCCTTTTATCTAGCCCAAATAATTTTCAGAGGAGAATCTTCAAGATCCAAATAAGTTATATTGCCACTGTATGCATCCTTGTCAAACTTGTCATTGAATACAGTGCCTCCTCTTGTATGTACAAGCATGGCATTCTGTTGGAAAGACAGCAACAATCTTTAACTAACAAAAAAACTAAAGGCCTTAAATCCTTCATCTGTCCTCATACATTAACACAACTGCCATTATACCTACTAGTGCCCTGAGGAGGCCTGCCTTAATCTTTCAAGGCATGAAAGACAAAATCCTATTTCTTCCAGAATGCAGTGATTACACGCCTGTACTAGGGACCGTGATTACACGCCTGTACTAGGGACCGTGATTACACGCCTGTACTAGGGACCTAAATATGCATCAACAAATAAACAAAACTCACGGGAGGAATAGGTTCCTAACTCGGTGTATTCAGTCAGTGGAATAATTACCACTACAGGTCAAACAAAGTACTTGTACATCTACTCTTAAGGCTAGTCTCAATGATTGGATGGGTAGACACAAATTCAGACCAGGGTCATTGTGGCCCTGCTTGATTTTGGGGGGGGGGGCACTGCTAAGTACACAAGAAGTTTTATTTTGTAGTTTGCCTCTAGGTGCATATTTTGTAGTTTTACTCTAGTAACCAGATCAGTAGTTATACTCTGGCTACCACTTTTATAGTTTTATTCTAACAGCCATTTCAAGGATGGCACAGTGATGCAGCAGTTAGCATTATCACCTCACAGCAAGCGGTTTTCTGGTTCAATCCTTGGCTGGGGTGCCTTCTGTGTGGAATCTGCATGTCCTCCATGTGCTCCAGTTTCACCCCACCTTCCCAAGACATGCTGCAGATGGACTGCACACTCTGAATTGGCCATAGGTATGCGTGTTTGTGTGCCTTTTGAGGGAGGTTGGCTGCTGGGCTGGCAACTTGACACTGTAAAACTCCACTGCCGATCATTCTGCGGACCGCTGTTCTGCTGTGGCAACCCCTAACAGGAAAAGCTGAAAAAGAAGAAGATTCTAACAGCCATTTCTGTAGATATAATCTACCTAAAGTATATAAGGCTAGCATCCTGTGGCCCCTGTGGTCACTTGTCTAGTCTTGTTCCTATAGTCTCATTTCACCATTTCTACATTATCTCATCCTGAGTCTGTAGGGAACTACTACCTAATGTGGGTCTTTTGAAGTTCAGTATCATGTACATTTAATCTCAGCTATTATATTTTTTCACTAGTAATTTGCTATAAATTTCTTTAATACTTCCAATAAATCATGATTTAATATCAGCTTATAACTTACATACCCTTTAGTTATAGCTTCTAGGATAGTATAAAATGGCAATCTATCTGCCTTTTAATTCTCTAAACACAAATCCTTCAAACCATAAAATGATTCTTTCAAGTCCTGTACATACTGGCTGATTTGATTATTTGTAATCACTTCTCAGTCACTTCCTGCTAGTTGAATCTCAATGTTCATGCACGTATACCTCTACTGATAGTGGACTGTACATTTACAAATACATACACCTGCATTGTTAGCGGACTGTCAGTATACATACCAGTATACCTGTAGTGTTATTGGACTGTCAGTTTACGTGCTTATACACCTAGCTTGTCAGTTTACATACACATATACCTGTCTGCTGGACTGTCCGTTTATATACACTTATACGTGTACTGTTAGCGGACTATCCATCTATATGTACATATACTTATACTGTTAGTGGACTGTCCATTTACATACACATATACCTGTACTGTTAGTGGACTGTCCATTTACATACACATATACCTGTAGTGCTGGTGAACTATTATGTTAAGTGGACATATACCTGTACTGTTAGCGAACTGTCCATCTACATACACACATACCTGAACTGATAGTGGACTGTCAGTTTACATACAAATATACCTGTATTGTTAGTGGACTGTCCATTTACATACACATATACCTGTATTGTTAGTGGACTGTCCAGCTACATACACATATACCTGTACTGTTAGTGGACTGTCCATTTACATACACGTATACCTGTACTGTTAGTGGACTGTCAGTTTACATACACATACACCTGTAGTGCTGGTGAACTATTATGTTAAGTGGACATATACCTGTACTGTTAGCGAACTGTCCATCTACATACACACATACCTGAACTGATAGTGGACTATCAGTTTACATACATGTATACCTGTACTGTTATGGACTGTCAGTTTACATACAAATATACCTGTATTGTTAGTGGACTGTCCATTTACATACACATATACCTGTACTGTTAGTGGACTGTCCATTTACATACACACATAGCTTCGTTTACATACATGTATACCTGTGCTGTATGTGGACTATCTGTTTACATACAAATAAACCTGTATTGTTAGTAGACTGTCTATTTACATACACATATACCTGTACTGTTAGTGGACTGTCAGTTTATATACATGTATGCCTGTACTGTTATGGACTGTCAGTTTACATAAAATATACCTGTATTGTTAGTGGACTGTCCATTTACATACACACATACCTGAACTGATAGTGGACTATCAGTTTACATGCACATATACCTGTACTGTTATGGACTGTCAGTTTACATACATGTATGCCTGTACTGTTAGTTGACTGTCAGGCTACATACATGTATACCTGTACTGTTAGTGGACTGTCAGTTTATATAAACATATATCTGTACTGTTAGCAGACTGTCAGTTTACATACATGTATACCTGTACTGTTAGTGGACTGTCAGTTTATATACACGTATGCCTGTACTGTTAGTGGACTGTCCATTTACATACAAGTATACTTGCACTGTTAGTGGACTGTCAGTTTACATACATGTATAGCTGTACTGTTAGTGGACTGTCAGTTTACATACATGTATACTTGTACTGTTAGTGGACTGTCAGTTTACATACATGTATAGCTGTACTGTTAGTGGACTGTCCATTTACATACATGTATACTTGTATTGTTAGTGGACTGTCCATTTACATACATGTATACTTGTACTGTTAGTGGACTGTCAGTTTACATACATGTATAGCTGTACTGTTAGTGGACTGTCAGTTTACATACATGTATACTTGTACTGTTAGTGGACTGTCAGTTTACATACATGTATAGCTGTACTGTTAGTGGACTGTCCATTTACATACATGTATACTTGTACTGTTAGTGGACTGTCCGGCTACATACACGTATATCTGTACTGTTAGTGGACAGTCAGTTTACATACATGTATGCCTGTACTGTTAGTGGACTGTCAGTTTACATACATGTATAGCTGTACTGTTAGTGGACTGTCAGTTTACATACATGTATACTTGTACTGTTAGTGGACTGTCCGGCTACATACATGTATATGTGTACTGTTAGTGGACAGTCAGTTTACATACATGTATGCCTGTACTGTTAGTGGACTGTCACTTTGCATACATGTATAGTTGTACTGTTAGTGACTGTCAGTTTATATACACATATGCCTGCAATGTTAGTGGACTAACCAGCTATATACACATATACCTGTATTGTTTGTGGACAGTCTGTTTACATACACGTATACCTGTACTGTTAGTGGACTGTCCAGCTACATACACATATACCTGTACAGTTAGTGGACTGTCCATTTACATACACGTATGCCTATACTGTTAGTGGACTGTCAGTTTATATGCACAGACTTATACTGTTGTCCAGCAGTACACTTTTATGGCCCTTACTACTACTTCATGAATATTGTAGGCCTGTAGTATCTATTCCTGAGTTGCCATTTAAAAGTTGTCTAGAAAAGTACCGTGACTGGTTTCCAAGCGTTAGTCTTAATTTTCTTCGACTATTCTGCTAACCAAACTGCTTCTACAATTTTGTCAAGCATTGAATTTCAACAACTACAATGTGTTTCAGTTATAGGTTCATAGGTAGGTACTAGGCTATCTGCCCGAGGACATTTATATGCCTAGCCAGAGTCTGTCAGCTTTTGCCACCCCATTGATTAATTAACTGAGCCTCTGTCAAGAACAGCCAATGAAGTGATCCCAGGGGTGTATTTTCTGTTACCCATCCACTCGTCAAGGTTTCTCTTGAAGAGTGTTAGTGAGGAGCTCTGCCTAATGTAGTTAGGAATTTTGTTCTAAAGCATGGGGAGTCTCTGTGACAGGAATCTATCCCTTCAGCATGTTCTATTTATTGTTGTGGCTAGGTTTAGCTCACTAGTGCGAGTGGCTCGCAGTGACTTGGATTCCTTTAGGTGGAGCATGTCCATCAATTCTGAGTTGGACATGGCTTTGTAAGTCAGGCAGAGATCACCTCTGAGTAAGCGATATGCCACTGAGTACAGCCAGAGTTTTTCCAGTCGGGCTGCATAGGATATATGTTTGAGGCCAGTAATCCTCTTGGTGAGGTACTTTTGTGGTCTTTCCAGCTGCTGGAAGTGTCTTGTGAGGTACATCCCAAATGGGGCATTGTACTCTATGATGGGTCTGATGAGTGACGAGTAGAGGGACACTATAACCTCTTTATTTCTAGATGCGAACCCTTTAGTAATTAGATGGGCTACATAGAAGGATTTCCTAACTACTTTGGCAATATGATTGTCAAAGGAGAGATTACTCTCTACCTGGGTCCCCAGACCTCTTATTACCTCTTCTGTATTAAGGGGGCTGCCACCTACATGGGTGTTGTATTTTTCCCAAATAAGATGACTATGCATTTTTTGGCATTTAGCTTGAGACCATGACTTTGACAACAGGTGTCCATCTCAGTAAGGCCCTTTTGGAGAATGTTACAATTTTGGTCTGTTCTGGCAAATCACCAGATTGATCCGAGGAATGAAATCACTAAATTTTATTTATTTTTATTTTGTTTGGCCTTTGTTAACCGGGTTAGTCTGAATGGGCAAAGCCCTTTTTCAGCAGAGACCCAAGGAGAAAGCTCCAAATGTACATAGCATAAAACATTTTATAACATAGTACATTAGTCGTTACAGGATACATTTGTGCAATGAATAAAAGTAAAGCAGAGGAATTAATTAGTCCGTTGTAACCAGAGAACAGTCTCTATATAATATATGCACAGTACATGTAAATAAGAGGGAACTGTCAGGGACAAAAATCAGCATATCGGGCATGTCGGATGCATGTTGATAACAACAGTAAGAAGCTATAAATAAGATTTGGAAGATGATTGTTGGAAAGCTTGAGATACTGAACAATCAGGAAGAGGCTGACAAATATAAGGAATAGCAAAAAGGTACAGGGAAACACAGAAAAGAAGGAAATATGGTGTAAATTCATGTCTAGTGGAGAGACGAGGAGAGCAGAGAAAATAAATATTTGGTACTAAAATTTGTGGAGTGAAAAGAAAAGAGCCAGTTAGGAAACTCCATGATAGGACAACTGCGGTAGCTAACTGAGATGACTACAGTCAATTAGAAAGACAGCTTACGCTGGGTCATGACAGAGACATGACCATGCTTTATGGAGGTAGTCTTTTATCGCTATTTTAAAGGTCGCAGGGTTGGTGATAAATCTGACATTATGAGGTAGTTTATTCCAACTGTTTGCTATGGAATAGGAGGACAGTAATTTGCCAATGTCTTTTTTGGGCTTATATACTTGCAGAAGGTTCTGTTGAGAGCTATGAAGAGAGCAATTGGGAGTATAAGGCTGAATAAGGGTGGAGAGAGCGGGACAGGAAGATGGTAGATGTAGGACTGAATGTGCCATGATCAACTGAGATACTTAAATTTGGTGATGGAATATGAGCCACTATAGGTTTTTTAGGGTGATGCAGTGATGAATGAGGTAAGAAAGGTTGGAGGCGAATCAGGCAATTTTGTTATAGGTGCATTCTAGTTTAGTGAGAAGATTAGTTTGGAGGTATGTGACAATTGGGACAGCATAGAGCAGTATAGGGAGTAGGAGGGCTTGTGTGAAGGAGAGTCTGGAAATATTTGTGAGGTATTTGCTGTGTTTGTACAATAGGCCTAGTTTTTGATGGGTCTTATTGATGCACAGTTGAATTTGGAGATCGAACTTTAGATGGTCATCAATAATGACACCTAGGAGTTTAGTGTGGAGTTCAGTTTAGTGTGGGGGTCAGTTTAGTGTGGGGTTCAGTTTAGTGTGGGGTTCAGAAGAGATGAGAGTATTGTTGAGGAAGGAGACAGTAAAGGAAGTTTTCTAACTTTATAAGATCAATACTTGCAATCTATCCCTATTTTGGACCTTTGCCCCCCACCCCCCATTATATCAGACTTTGTCGATTTCTTGCACTAAGAGGTTGAGAGATTCCCAAGTAATCCCATTATTGGCATTAATACCACTTCATTTACTGGGTACTGGGCTGGACTCGATTATAAAGCTGCATTCAGATACCATCTCACAAGGTACTCCCTGCCATTTTAGCAGGCTTCCATAGTTAAACGCTTACCTATCTGACTCCTTGCCATAACCATTGTAAAATTGATTACAACCTGTCCTCAGTGTACACAGCGTACACTCACTGACTGCTTATGTTGAGGTTTCCTAGACTGTATTACCTGCATTGTATGTCACTGCACTCATCCTTATACATTAATTAGTGCATATTAATTACGCTGTCTATGTAAAGCTTCACCATACCTCCTTCTACCCATAAGTATTGCATTTTATATATTACCTCTGTCATTTGTATAAAGTTTTTAGTCTGTCAGACTACACTAAAAATGGGTCTGATCTTACATGGGCATTCTGGTTAACACAACATTTATATATAAAATATTTTCTTAGGTTTGTCGGTATAAAGAACTTCTTTATATAAATCAGTAAATCATCTTTTGTTATTGAAAAATCACTTTGTGTTGCCTCACCTAATTAGTTTGTATGCCTCACTCTACCTGAATCATTTCTTTATATCTCACTCATCTACTTCTCTGCATAAATCACTTCTAGTGCCTTTAGATAAATTGCTCACTTATAAAAGTACTCTTTGCAATTAATCTCTTAATATACTTACTGAGTCATCTGTATGATAGACAAATCTTTATAGCCATAGCTCTGATTTACTTATACCTTTGGATTTATCCTTCCAAATTCATGCTAGCATGAGGTTTACATCTTGCTCACTGTACTATTTTTTTTTATTTTCTCATTGTTTTAAAATATTTATGCAGACACCATGTACTTTACAAGTGCAATATACTTGCTCTACAGGAAAAATTATTATTATTTTAATAAGTATTCACTTATGCATGTTATCCATATCAGTGTGGACAAATAAAATCTAATGGCTACTGCAGAACAGAATATTCCTTTCTGTCCAGGACCATAACAAAGTTAAGAGGTGGTTGTTACTTTCAAACATTGTAGTATTATATAAACTTCTTTTTACTTTAAGCATGATGATCAGAGGTAGAAATCATCTTACCTCATTGTTCAGTCAGTGATTAATGCTTTAAATTACTAGGAATAAAAAGCATGCTGTCCCACTATTAAAGCACACAATGTGATGTTCAGACGCTGTCCCACTATTAATGCACACAACGTGATGTTCAGACGCTGTCCCAGTATTAACGCACACAATGTGATGTTCAGACGCTGTCCAAGTATTAACGTACACAATGTGACATTCACACGCTGCCCAGTATTAATGTACACAATGGGATGTTCAGATGCTGCCCCAGTATTAATGCACACAATGTGATGTTCAGACACTAACCCAGTATTAATGCACACAATGTGATGTTCAGATGCTGTCCCACTATTAATTCACACAATGTGATGTTCAGACACTAACCCAGTATTAATGCACACAATGTGATGTTCAGATGCTGTCCCAGTATTAACGTACACAATGTGACATTCAGATGCTGTCCCACTATTAATGCACACAATGTGATGTTCAGAAGCTAACCCAGTATTAATGCACACAATGTGATGTTCAGATGCTGTGATAGTATTAACGTACACAATGTGACATTCAGACGCTATCCCAGTATTAACGCACGCAGTGTGAAATTCAGATGAGGTCACAGTATTAACGCACACAATCTGACATTCACATGCTGCCCAGTATTAATGTACACAATGTGATGTTCAGGTGCTGTCCCAGTATTAACGCACACAATGTGATGTTCAGATGCTGTCACAGTATTAATGCGCACAATGTGACATTTGGACACTGTCCCAGTATTAATGCATACAATGTGATGTTCAGACGTTTTCCCAGTATTAACACACACAAGGTGATGTTCAGATGCTATCACAGTATTAATGCACACAATCTGACATTCGGATGCTGTCCCAGTATTAATGCACACAATGTGACGTTCAGATGCTGTCTCAGTATTAATGCACACAATCTGACATTCAGATGATGTCCCAGTATTAACTCACACAATGTAACATTCAGATGCTGTCCCAGTATTAACGCACACAATGTGATGTTCAGATGCTGCCCATATATTAATGCATGCAGTGAAACATTTAGATGCTCTCCCAGTATTAATGCACACAATTTGACATTCAGACGCTGTCCCAGTATTAACGCACTCGGTATGATATTCAGAATCTGTCCTGGTATTAATGCACACAGTGTGACATTCAGACACTGTCCCAGAATTAATGCACACAATTTGACATTCAGACGCTGTTCTGAGGAAGCTTGTTGTATTCAAGTGAAAGCGCTTAACCATTCTTTGTTTGTTGGCATTGCAATAAACTTTTATTCACTTCTACCTGGTTTCATTGAAGGTGTTTTGGACTGTTATGAGCATTGAATAGAGGTGAATTTCCAAGACACAGAGACGGAATTTTGCACACAGTGCATTTGCTGTTTTTTCTTTTCTAGTTGAACTTTAATGCACACAATGTGACATTCAGACGATGTCCCAGTATTAATGAACACAATGTGATGATCAAATGCTGTCCCAGTATAAACGCACACAGTGTGACATTCAGATGCTGCCCCAGTATTAATGCACACAATGTGACATTCAGATGCTGTTCCAGTATTAATGCACACAGTATGACATTCAGATGCTATCCCAGTATTAATGCACACAATGTGATGTTCAGATGCTGTCCTAGTACTACTTCAGACAATGTGATGTTCAGATGCTGTCCCACTATTAATGCACAAAATGTGACATTCAGATGCTGTCCCAGTATTAACACACACAATGTGACATTCAGGCACTGTCCCAGTATTAATGCACACAATGTGATGTTCAGATGCTGTCCCAGTATTAATGCAAGCAATGTGACATTCAGATGCTGTCCATATAGTAATGCATACAGTGTGACGTTAAGACTCTGTCCCAGTATTAATGCACATAACGTGACGTTCAGCCGATGTCCCAGTATTAATTCACACAATGTGACATTCAGAGGCTGTCCCAGTATTAATGAAGAGAATGTGATTTTCAGATGCTGTCAATATATTAACGCACACAGTGTGACATTCAGATGCTGTCCCAGTATTAATGCAGACAATGTGATGTTCAGATGCTGTCCCAGTATTGATGCACACAATGTGATGTTTAGATGCTGTCCCAGTATTAACGCACACAGTGTGACATTCAGATGCTGTCCTGGTATTAATGCAGAAAATGTGATGTCCAGATGCTGTCCCAGTATTAATGCACACAGTGTGACATTCAGATGCTGTCACAGTATTAATGCAGACAATGTGATGTTCAGATGCTGTCTCAGTATTAATGCACACAATGTGATGTTCAGATGCTGTCCCTGTATTAACACACACAATGTAACGTTCAGATGCTGTCCATATATTAACGCACACAGTGTGACATTCACACTCTATCCCAGTATTAATGCACACAATGTGATGATCAGACGCTGTCCCAGTATTAACACACACAGTGTGACATTCAGATGCTGTCCCAGTATTAATGCATACAATGTGACATTCATACACTGTCCCAGTATTAACGCACCCAATGTGACATTCAGATGCTCTCCAGTACTAACATACACAATGTGATGTTCAGATGCTGTCACAGTATTAATGCACACCATGTGATGTTTGGACGTTCTCCCAGTATTAATGCAAACAATGTGATGTTCAGACGCTGTCCCAGTAGTAACACACACAATGTGATGTTCAGATGCTGACCCAGTATTAATGCACACAATCTGACATTCAGACACTGTTCCAGTATTAATGCACACAATGTGATGTTCAGATGCTGTTCCAGTATTAATGCACACAATCTGACATTCAGACACTGTTCCAGTATTAATGCACACAATGTGATGTTCAGATGTTGATCCAGTATTAATACATACAATCTGACATTCAGACACTGTCCCAGTATTAATGCACACAATATGATGTTCAGACGCTTTCCCAGTATTAATGCATACAATCTGACATTCAGACGCTGTCCCAGTATTAATGCACACAAAGTGATGTTCAGATGCTCTCCCAGTATTAATGCACGCAATCTGACATTCAGACGCTGCCCGAGCATTAATGCACACAATGTGATGTTCAGATGTTGTCCCAGTATTAATGCATACAATCTGACATCCCAATGCTGTCCCAGTATTAATGCACACAAAGTGACATTCAGATGCTGTCTCAGTATTAATGCACACAATGTGACATTCAGACACTGTCCCAGTATTAATGCATACAATGTGATGTTCAAACACTGTCCCAGTATGAATGCACACAATGTGACGTTCAGACTCTGTCCCAGTATTAATGCACACAATGTGATATTCAAACACTGTCCCAGTATGAATACACACAATGTGATGTTCTGACGCTGTCCCAGTATTAATGCACACAATCTAACATTCAGACGCTGTCCCAGTATTAATGTACACAATGTGATGTTCAGATGCTGTCCTAGTATTAACGCACACAGTGTGACGTTAAGATGCTGTCCCAGTATTAATGCACACAGTGTGATCTTCAGATGCTGTCCCAGTTTTAAGGCACACAATGTGATGTTCAAACACTGTCCCAGTATTAAAGCACACAATGTGACATTCAGACGCTGCTCCAGTACTAATGTACACAATCTGACATTCAGACACTTCCTCAGTATTAAAGGACACAATGTGACTTTCAGATGCTGTCCCAGTATTAATGTACACAATGTGATGTTCTGATGCTGTCCCTGTATTAACGCACACAATGTGATGTTCAGATGCTGTCACAGTATTAAGGCACACAATGTGACATTTGAACGCTGTCCCAGTATTAACGCACACAATTTGACATTCAGATGCTGTCCCAGTATTAATGTACACAATGTGATGTTCTGATGCTGTCCCAGTATTAACGCACACAATGTGATGTTCAGATGCTGTCACAGTATTAATGCACACAATGTGACATTTGGACGCTGTCCAGGTATTAATGCATACAATGTGATGTTCAGATGTTTTCCCAGTATTAACACACACAATGTGATGTTCAGATGTTGTCACAGTATTAATGCACACAATGTGATGTTCAGATGCTGTCCCAGTATTAATGCACACAATCTGACATTCAGTTGCTGTCCCAGTATTAACGCACACAATGTAACATTCAGATGCTGTCCCAGTACTAACGCACACAATGTGACATTCAGATGCTGTCCATATATTAACGCACAAAGTGTGATGTTCAGATGCTCTCCCAGTATTAATGCACACAATCTGACATTCAGAAGCTGTCCCGGTATTAAGGCACTCAGTGTGATATTCAGAATCTGTCCCGGTATTAATGCACAGAGTGTGACATTCAGACACTGTCCCAGAACTAATGCACACAATGTGATGTTCAGATGCTGTCCCAGTATTAACACACACAGTGTGACATTCAGATGCTGTCCCAGTATTAACGCACACAATGTGATGTTCAGATGCTGTCCCGGTATTAATGCACACAATCTGACAATCAGTTGCTGTCCCAGTATTAATGCACACAATGTAACATTTAGATGCTCTCCCAGTATTAATGCACACAATCTGACATTCAGAAGCTGTCCCAGTATTAAGGCACTCAGTGTGATATTCAGATTCTGTCCCGGTATTAATGCACACAGTGTGACATTCAGACACTGTCCCAGAATTAATGCACACAGTGTGATGTTCAGATGCTGTCCCAGTATTAATGCACACAGTGTGACATTCAGATGCTGTCCCAGTATTAATGCACACAATGTGATGTTCAGACACTGTCCCAGTATTAATGCAGACAATGTGATGTTCAGATGCTGTCCCAGTATTAATGCAGGCAATGTGATGTTCAGATGCTGTCCATATATTAATGCACACAATATGACGTTCAGACTCTGTCCCAGTATTAATGCACATAATGTGGCGGCTGTCCCAGTATTAATGCACACAATGTGACATTCAGATGCTGTCCCAGTATTAATGCAGACAATGTGATTTTCAGATGCTGTCAATATATTTACGCATGCAGTGTGACATTCAGACTCTTTCCCAGTATTAATGTACACAATGTGACTTTCAGATGCTGTCCCAGTATTAATGCTCACAATGTGACATTCAGATGCAGTTCCAGTATTAATGCAGACAATGTGATGTTCAGATGCTGTCCCAGTATTAATGCACACAGTGTGACATTCAGATGTTGTCACAGTATTAATGCAGAAAATGTGATGTTCCAGATGCTGTCCCAGTATTGATGCACACAATGTGATGTTCAGATGCTGTCCCAGTATTAATGCACCCAATGTGACATTCAGATGCTCTCCCAGTATTAACGCACACAATGTGATGTTCAGATGCTGTTACAGTATTGATGCACACCATGTGACGTTTGGACACTTTCCCAGTATTAATGCAAACAATGTAATGCTCAGACGCTGTCCCAGTATTAACACACACAATGTGATGTTCAGATGCTGACCCAGTATTAATGCACACAATCTGACATTCAGATGCTGTCCCAGTATTAATACACACAATGTGATATACAGATGCTGTCCTAGTATTAATGCACACAATCTGACATTCAGACGCTGTCCCAGTATTAATGCACACAATGTGATGTTCAGACACTGTCCCAGTATTAATGCATACAATCTAAAAAACAAAAATCCACTGTGTGGAACAGTATACCCTCTGAAAAATGATTTCAGAACCAGTTGGTAAAAACGAACAGTCTTTATTAACATTGTAGACACCAAGTATAAGCGCTTTCATCTGCCAACATGCAGACTTTATCAAATACATAGTCTTATTCATTAAGCACCTTTATATACCCTTTGTAATTAGGCAAATAATTAATTTTTAAAGTGAAATTACACTAAAATACTTTTCAAGCAACATTCTTACAAAATTATGAAGAATGTGATCTTGTCTCATAAGAACTCCACTCTGGCAACTAAAATGGCCTTTATAGCAGCTAATTCATTAATCCCAGGTAATTCACATGCATTTAAACGCAGTTGCCATCGCAGTTCACATTCCTCTATTTTATTGTGCCAATTACCCCTCTGGCTTTTTTCTCCACTATTTCTAAAACCCCAAATCTAAAAACAGTAAATGAGGGGCAAAGTAATGTGTGTTTGTACAGGGCATTGTTAACATTGGCAGTTCTTATGGCATACAGATATTCATATATCCTTCTTCTAAGAACCCTCTCAGTTTTCCCGATGTAAAATCCA
>NC_056747.1:1348608704-1348703704 GCF_019279795.1 Protopterus annectens
GGTACCAAGAACAGTCTTGAGTAAAATCCTTGTCCCTGCTCTTGCTGTGGTACTTGTTGAATAGCCCCCATGTCCATGAGGGATGAGACTTGTTTTTGTGCCTCTGCCCATTGATGTTTTGGCAGATCTGGCCAACCATTTGCCTTTGGCAGGGTATGGACGTGAAACTTGTAACCTTGTGACACTATGTTTAGAACCCACTTGTCCTGGGTTATAATGTGCCAGTTTTGAGAAAAAAGTGCTATTTTTCCCCCTAAGGGTGCTGCCTGGAGATAAGTGCTTGGTGCAGGCAGGGGGAAGTCATTGGGACAGTTTCCTGTATGGTTGTGATTTGTCTTCTCCACTTTTGGAGGTAGAAACACCCCATTGCTTTGACCTGTATGAACCTTGCGCCTGGGATCCGCCTCTAGGGCATCGGGATCTGCCCCTTTAAGGTCTGTCTGACACTGGAAAGGACCAATTCTTTGTAGGCCAGTGTCTACTAAACCTAGGTGGCTGTACTTTTAAAAAATCTTTGACAGTTTGCATAGATTTAGCTTTGTCCTCCATTTTCTTTAACACCAAACAAAGTATCCTGCTGTAAAGGTGCATCTAATATATTAAGTTTGACATGATCAGGCAGACTTTGTTCCTTTAACTAAGCATGTCTCCTAATTACAGAACCCATAACTGTGGCCCTGCAGGAGGCCTCCAGAGAATCAAAACCACATTGCAAAGTATGCTTTCCAACTTGTTCAGCTGCATGCAATAAATCCTGCATTTCCTTGTTTTCTGCACATTCAGAGTTTAACAACATTTTCTGTTTAAGCAATGTCATGACATGTTGCTGATATTTGAGCATATAAAACTGACAGTTTAAGGCCCTTATAGCTAAGGTAGCAGATATGTAAACATTTTTTCCTCATCTATCCAGTGCCCTAGAATCTCTGTCAGAGGGGGTAGGGTTTTTTGCAGCAGAAGCCTTAACCCCTTTGGGACCCTGTGAAATAGTCTCTGGGTCTGCAGTAGCGTTTTTGAAAAGGAATTTATGAGAGTCAGGAACTCTGTAATATCTGTCAGGCTTAACAGGAGCTGGAGGTAAGGAGCCAGGGGTCAGACTAGACTCTGAAAACACATCATCTACAATGTCTAACACAGGTGGAATGGCAAGAGGCCTGTGTTGAGGTAGTAAAAGGAAGTTCCTGAGCCTCTTTGTAGATTCTGAAAAATCTTGGCTCTCCCATTGGAAATGCTCCCTCATGGTATGCAAGGTTTCCCCAAAAGAATAGTCCTCAGGAGGAGAATCTGAAGGAATAGATTCTTCAGCATCAGAATCCTCATGGGGGGAAGTGAATATTCCTGATCAGAAGAGGAATCAGAAGAAATGGAAACCTGATCTGAAGATTCATAGTCTGTCTCTTGCCTAGGCCTCTTATCAGGAGGGGGATGGCCATTTTGAGCATCTGTTTTGTGGGCATGGAGGCCTGTCCATGTGGCTGTTGAGCTTGTTTCTTTGCCTTTGAAGTTGGTTTAATGTATAGATAGATGTTTAGGTCTGAATACACCCTCAGAAGCCGGTGGCTGCTCAGCGGCTCCAGACCCATCTGAGGGAATAGTGTCCGAGGCTCCAATACTTTGAGATTCCAGCGGCATAGCTGACTCCACATGGGAGTCGGTAGCGGCCTGCGACTCTAAAGTGGTGGGTGTCAGGGGCTGCAAAAGCAGCTCACTGAGAACCAGCAGACCGGCGACTGGCTTAGGAGAAGCTTCGTCATCAGTTTTGGGCCTTGGCAATCTATCCTTTTCTTTTTCTTTGCGTTTTTTGTGAACTCAGGTAGTGGGATGGCTATCCGACGACATTTTATAATTAAATCTGCGCCCAAAACAGTTTAATGCTAAATCATACTGACACTTAATAGTGCGTTGGTTAAATCTAGCATAAAACTGACAACTTGAAACATCGTGGTCAGGGCCTAGGCAAGGAATACAGTAAGAATGAAAGTCCTTATGAGGTATTTGCTTTCCACAAGAAATACAATTATTAACTTTTTCTGACATCAGTCTGGAGCAAGAAAAAGGTTTCCCCAACAGGATACCTAGCTTTAATGAAGACTTCGGATCTGAAACTCAAACACGAAAATCTCAGGAGTCGGCCGACCGGCACTTGCGAACTGCTTCTGCTTCGGGCACCGCACAGCAAGAAAGACTGAAGAAAATGGCATCGGCTACTTCTTTTATACCCCTGACAGCCTGACATCAATAAGGGGTGACAGCAGCCGACGCAGGACCCAATACTTTGGAATTCAGGCCAGCTGAGGGCAACCTGCTAGCAGGATTACCCAAATGTAATGACTGCAACAGTGAAATACGAAGAACATTCATAGTTTTTGTGTATTCTCTTAGCTGAAAATAAATGTTGGAAATAAAAGTTATTTCATCAAAATGACTACAGTAGTAATGTTGATAATTTGCAATTCGATATTATCGACATTGCCCAGGTTATCTTGACTTCAAGTGATGTTTTACTTATGTTTTGCAGGAGGGTAAGCCTTCTGCACCCCCCAAGCCCCCTGCATATTATATATACAAACTCAGAGATCACAGTACATTGAGGAAGAGGATATATTTCCAGATCCCCACTGTAGTGCAAATCTCCAATCAGAACATCAACGTCATATGAGCAAATGCACACTAGCATTCACTCATGTGGATCTGAACATTTTCAGATCATAGGTTCATAGGTTGGTACTAGGCTATCGACCCTAGGGCCTATACAAGCCTAGCCATAACAATTCCCTGGCTATTTCTTCCCACACTATTTACTTCCTGGACCCCTGTCTAGCAGGGCAACTGACGTGATCCCAGGGTGAATTTCCTTTCTCCCATTCAATCATCAAGGTTCCTTTTGAAGAGGGCCAAAGAGGCACTCTGCTTGACATGTATGAGCAGTCTATTCCAGAATCTGGGGAGTCCCTGGGTCAGGAACCAATCCTTCCAGCATGTTTTGTTTATTGTGATGACAAGGTTTAGATCTGTGGAGCGTGTGGCTCTGAGGGATTGGGATTTCTTTAAGTGTAGCATGTCCAACAGCTCTGGGTTTGACATGGACTTGTATGTTAAGCAGAGATCACCTCTGAGTAGATGACATGCGACAGAGTATAGCTGGAGTTTTTTAAGGCGGTCAGCATAGGGCATCTGCTTTAGGCCTCTGATTCTTTTCGTGAGGTATTTCTGCAGCCTTTACAGTTGTTGCAGGTGTCTTGAGAGGTACATACCAAATGGGGCATTGTATTCTATAATGGGTCTAATGAGGGATGAGTACAGTGTGACAATGACCTCCTTTTTTCTGGATGAAAAGCCTTTAGTGATGAGATGTGCCACATAGAAGGATTTCCTGACTGTTGTGGCGATGTGCTTATCAAAGGTGAGACCACTGTCCACCTGTGTCCCTAAGTCTCTTATCACACTTTCAGTGTTTAGTGTACTGCCACCTATGTGGTAATTCACAGATACATGTTTTTTCCCAAAGGGGATAACTATACATTTTTTGGCACTGAGCTTGAGCCCATGGCTCTGGCACCAAGCATCTGTTTCTGTAAGGCCCTTCTGTAGCGTATCCACATCATTTGGAGATTCAATAATGGCTCCCAGTTTGCAGTCATCTGTGAACTTTGTTTGCCAGAGTCCCTTAGTATTGGCCTGTACTTCAGAGAAGTAGATGCCAAACAAGAGTGGTTCCAGGACTGAACCCTGAGGTACTTCACTTGTCTGGAGCTGGATTTGGAGTCGGCTACTTTTACAGTGTGGGTTCTGTCAGTAAGCCAGTTGGCAACCCATTGGGTGACATACGGATTAATGCCCAGCTTAGTAAGTTTATCTGTGATTCCAGAGTGGGGGGGGTGGTGTCAAAGGCCTTGACAAGGTCCAGATAGGCTGTGTGGACTGCCTTACCCTCGTCCACAGCTCTGTAGACTGATTTAAAGAAGTCAATCAGGTTCAGGAGACAAGATCGGCCCTTCACGAATCCAAACTGGGTGGGGTCCAGTGTTTGAAGGTTGCCAATGTCTTTGTTTATAAGTTCCATGATAATACGTTCCATGGCCTTGCAGATCAGGCTCATCAGACTGATGTGGCAGCAGTTCCCATGATCCAAGGTGGATCGCCCCTTGTGGGGTGGGATAACTGCAGCTGTGTGCCACTCAGTGGGCATGAAGCCTGAGGTGAGGCTATGATTAAACATGACACTTAGGTGAGGTGCCAGATCATTCTGTAGTTCATGTAGTACACAGCTGGGGATGTCATCTGGTCCCATGGATGCTGTATTCTTAGCTTTGGAGTGTGCATTTTTTACCTGTGTGGTCATTATTACCAGAATTTGGCAATCTTCCGGTATTGAGATGGGCCATTTTGGGGGTGAGAGGGGAATGAGGTTGGCACTGACTCGCTCTTTCAGGATATTGGCAATATCCTTGGGATCAGTATACTTAATGCCATTTTGTTGTAGCTCAGAGCAGATCTGAGCATTGCCATTTAGATTCTTGACATAGTTATAGAATGCCTTGTGGTTGTCTTTGGAATCTTTGGCAATTTTATTTTCTTAACTAGCTTTGGTGGATTTTATGAGGGATCTCAGCTTCTTACTGAGTCTGGTAAGGGAGTTTTTTGCATCCTGGGATTTTCCTCTTTTCTGCAACAGTTTCTTCCTTGTGTTGCAAAGTTTGTTTAAGGCAGGGGACCACCAGATTGGCTTCATTATTTTGGAGGAGACATCTTGGTTCTATTTGGGATGGCACGATTCATGCATGCGTGGATGTGCTCATACAGTGCCTTAGTGTAGGACGCAGCAGTTGAACTTTCAGTTCCCGTCTGCATGGGTGTCATGCAGTTTGTCACTTCTGACTTGAATAGCATGAAGTTGGCTTTGGAGAAGTTTTTTATGGAGGTTTCCTTACTGGGGGTATATCAGCGTAACGGAAACTGGGAACCATGCATTCGACCATCCCGGTTTCATCTTGCTGCCTTTCAACATTTTGATAGTAAAGCAATTTGAATATATATAGACAGAGAGAGAGTGGGAAACTTGTGAAAAACCAATAACATACATAGAACCACTATATACTCTGAGTGGTTCCGTACAACATGCACACAGACATACACATGCAAATTACCAGCAGCATCCAAAGGTCACTAGCATACACAAACAAAAAAGCATTACTTTTTATCTGCATTCTTGTACTCAGAAGAGATTAGTTATACTTCTAACTTACAGGCATTGTCCTCAACCACATTCTGAATTTCTAAACTTGATTACAACAGTGAACACTGAATACTATTCAAAGAGTACAATTATCTTTCTTTAACCAAGGGTGTTGCTTTAGTGATAGAACATCATCTTTACCAACAATTCAGTGCCACTCTCCTACCTTCTCTAATACTCACACCCAACTCTCACAGGCCTTCTGTTATACAATCCATCCATCTCTTTGCTGGACACCCTCATTTCCTCTTGCCTTCTTTCTGTCTATCACAAATAGTCTTCACCAGACTGTCTTCTATTTCCTGTACATGTTCAAACTACTGCAATCTGTTCTCTTTGACCTTTTCTGCAATTGCATCTACTTGAATTCTGCTCTGATGTCTTCATTTCTTAATCTGTCCTACAGTGTGCATCCTACCACCTGTCTCACCTCAGGCACCTCATCTCCATCATGTCTAGCTTCCTCAACTGCCCGCCCTTTACTGCATAGGCTTTAGCACTGCACAGAGGTACTGGTTGCACCACTGTTTTGTACAGGTTACTTTTCAGCTTCTTTGGCATTTTTCTGCCACGCACACACACACACACACACACACACACACACACACAAACATCTCATTGCTCACAAAGACATATGACAATCATTATCCAACATACAGCAAATGGCTTCTTTTATTAATGTTATTTATTTTCTAGTGCCATGAAAACAAATGCAAATTTGAAGTGTAGTAGGACACTCTCTTCTTCAAGTTTCATTGCTAGAACTACAGGATGCACACACTCAGAGCCATTAAGGGACAAAATCACTTAGTGACAACAAGCAGAAGCCCTTCCAAAAGGGCATTAGACAAGGCATCTTCACAGGATCATATTTTACAACTATATTCTTTGTAGCTTTAAGTAAGACTAGGTGAACGAACTACCTGAAGCTTAATTCCCAGATTAAGAGCTTAAATCTCCAGGAATCCTGTGTCTGACTCTCATGGTTAATGCTTGCATCCAGTTTTACCTAGGCAGAAATCACTTAAGCTCATTTATATGCTACCACAGCAAAAGACAGGCTTTTGCCCCCATTACGACGTCAAAAAACATTGACTTGGTAAAAAAAATAAATAAATAAAAATTAACATATACTATTTGGGCATCATATACCTTCACCCATGCACAAGACTGTCATAAATTTAACATAAACTCGTCTGGTCTACTGGTGCAGGACAGGATTTCCATTCATGTTGCTTGTGACCAAGTTAAATTATCAAGATATCTGAAGAAAAGTGGAGAAGAAATATGTGCAAATGGCTTGTGTGGCTCATAGAGAGGGAGAGTGGGATGGACTCTCCAGTTCCTAGTATACCAGCACTCCCAGTGGAGATAAAGGAACTGCAGTTGTACTGCCCAATTTACAACAGCACAGCACCTCCTGCTGGCCAGAGGAGGATAAAGTAATTTGTGGAATACTATACGATCATGCAAAGCAGCACTTTGGTACAAGGGGGTGGAGGTGCAACATTCTAGAAAAAAACTTGTCTCTCAGTATGGCATCAACCTACTATTGGAGTTATTACCTCACCTTGGAAGAAAATGATAAAGTTGAAGGTGCTTATTGTAAAGGCTGCCAGCCCAGCTAGATAGAATTCTGTAAATAATCCTATGTCACTTGTAAATATTAATATGATCCACAGGCTTGTTTTACAGCATTTCTCATCTATATTTGCCTGGCTTTGTAAGTAAGACATTTAGGGCATAGTATCTCTTAGAGATAGGAATATAGCAAGAGTAGTCTAGATGTTTTCTGTATTTATGTGACACTGTCCTACATGTTGTTTTAAAGTATTTCCTAGGATTCTGAACTCTATTGTCACTGTGTTGAGTTAATGTTAATGAGTATTGTCTTGTGCTTTTATTACTTATTATTAAATATATTTAAACCTTTTAATTGCAGCTGGTTTTGTAGAGAGATATTTAAGCTCTTGGAGTACTTAGCTGATAAGAGTGGTTGGTGGCAATGATTACCACCTTATAGTCTGGGTAGAAGGGGGCATAGCTAGTGAACCTGTGCCAGCCTTCCCCAGGAGTGTCTGTGTGTTTGTATATAAACCAAATCACAAAGTATGTGTGTGTCAGCTACTTGGGCAGGGGCATGAAGCACTGGTTGGATAGTGAGGGTGCTGGAAATTTTGGCTTGACCACTTGGCTGACATCTGAACCCTCTAGCTGTGCCAGTGGGGAGTCTTATTGGGGATCTGGAGAGAGAGGGAAAAAAACAGCCACAGACTGACTGTGATCTCTGTGTGCTCTTAAGGGAAATTGTACTTTACTGTGTATGTACTTGTTATCCTCCCAATGTGCCCGTCCCTCACTGGTGAGGATTGGGACCCCTTGATTACTGGGTCAGTGCAGGGGTGTCACATATTAATTGTTTGCAGTGGTGGGAGATCCACATCACATATTACTTGGTTGATAGTGGTGAGATAGCCACATCACATATTAATTGGCTTGTAGTGGTGCGGATATTGAATTCCTGTAGCCTGTGTACAGTGCTCACTAAAGGTGTTTGTATTCTAAATCAGCCATGCAGTGAACATTCAGAGTTAATATCACAATTCTTTTACTTCTTTTGTTAGCTTACTTAGTCAGGGAGAGCAGGCAAGCATGTCAGCAGAGGCGTATGGCAAGCTGACAAGGAGCCAGTTGGCTGAGCTGTGCCAGGCTAAAGAACTGGTGCATGGAAACCTGACTAAAGCAGACATGAATTCAGCTTTAGTCACAGCTGCATCAGAAAATAGCAACCAAGAGGACGATCAGACTGGCCGTGGGGATGTACAACTCTCAGAAAATGGACAGATCAACTTTTCCACAGAGGACTAAAATATCTGTCTGGAGCTACAGAGACTTGGGTTGGAGGCCAAGTGTTTGGAAATAGAAGCAGCAGAGAGACTGAGGCATCTGGAAGCTGAGGAGATGGAGAGGTAGAGGCAACATGAAAAGGAGATGCTGACTCTTTTCCAGAGTCAAGGAGGTAATGGGGAAGGGAGTAACTGAACTCCAGAAGCAACAAAGGTCAGTAAATAATTTCTTCCACAGTTTACAGAGGGGGATAATTTCGATAGTTTCATTCATATGTTTGAGATGGTATGTAAACAGTATGATGTTGACCAAGGACTCTGGGTATGGCTCCTGACCCCCTTACTCCATGGTAAAGCTGTAACTGTTCTGTCCAAACTGTCTGATAATGACTGTCTAAATTATAATGTTGTAAAGAATTGTTTGCTAGAATTTTTTAAGTTAACACCTGAAGCTTATAGGAAAAAGTTTTGTGAGCACAGACACAAGGCAGATGAAAGTATGTGTGAATATGTTGCTGAACTGAGCACTTATTTTCATAGGTGGGTGAGTGGATGTCAGGTCACCACGTTTGAAGGGCTGGCAGATCTTTTGGTGAGGGAATATGCCCTTAGCACTTTGCCTGAGGATATGAGAATCTGGTTAGCTGATAGACAATACCTTACTGTAGATGAGTTGGCGAAGAAGGGAAACATATACCTGGCAAGCAGGACAATCCTGCACAGGAAAGGGACACCCAGTACTGCTCGTGGGTCTAAGGGAACCCATGGTGGGCAGCCCAGACTGTGCCAATAGAGTCTGCCAGTAGCAGGGGAAGTCATTAGTCCAGGTACACATCCAGGACATAGGGTTAAATGTTTTAAATTCAACCAGTGGGGCCATGTAGCATACAGATGCCCATAGAGGCAAGGTGGGGAACAAAAGGTGGGAGAATCAGTAAGTGGGAATGACAAAATGCCAACAGTAGGTTGTCTTAAGACAACAAGGGTACCAAACTACCATCTTGCAGATGTCTTGACATGGAAGGATTTTGATAATGCAGTACTATGTGTTCATGTAGTTACACGCAGTCAGGCTAGGAGACAAGCATGTGGGTCGAGTAGCCTGGGGAGACCCAGACAGACAGCACACTTGCAGCCAGGACTGGTGATGTGATTACTTCAGGGAGAGAGCTATACTGTAGCAGTGTGACTAAAGGTGAGCCGCAGCTGCTTGTGGGTACTGATGTTCCCTTGGACAGAGTGACTGCAAGGGCAGAGGTGAGTAGTAGTACCCAGGCTGACAATGAGGTACCGCTGTCAGAGGATGCCAGACTTCTTGTGGAAGGGGAGCTGGGAAGGGCTACAAAGAGAGAGTTGGGACAGGCTCTGCTCTCAGACCCTACATTACAAGGCCTGCAAGAGGTTGCTACTGATGCACCTGATTCTCAAGGGAAGGGGGGATCTGTATACTGGGACAAAGGGTTACTATACAGAGACTGGACCCCTGAGGGAGGGCTGGAGGGTGAGAGAATACAGCAGTTAGTAGTGCCCAGACCCTACTGTCTGCATGTCTAGCCATAGCCCATAATATTCCCTTTTCAGGTCATATGGGCATAAAATGTACAAAGAGACATATTATGCAAAACTTTTATTGGCCTGGGATTTCCAGAGATGTAACAGGGCACTGCAGTACCTGTGAGCAGTGCCAGAAGGTAGGCAAGGCAGGAGACAAGGTGAGAGCTCCTTTGATGCCTTTGCCTGTGATTGAGGAGCCATTTCAGAGGGTAGTTATGGATATTGTGGGGCCTCTGAGTACCCCCATGTTCCACAGGGAAAAAGTATATCCTAGTGGTAGTAGATTATGCTATGAGATACCCTGAGCAGTGGCTGTGTCCTCCATTGAGGCAGAAAAGGTGGCAAATGCTTTGTTAGAGATTTTCAGCAGGGTAGGTTTCCCAAAAGAAATACTGACTGACAGAGGTGCCAATTTTATGTCAGACCTGCTGGCTTGTCTGTGGAAGTCCTGTGGGGTGAAGCACCTAAAGACTACCCCTACCATCCCCAGACTAATGGCCTTGTTGAGAGGTTAAACACTACACTCGACAATGCTATGGGCATTTGCAGACCATTTTAAAAGGGATTGGGACAAATATTTGTCCGATCTGTTGTTTGCTTACATAGAGATTCACCAGGAATCCACAAGTTTTCCCCCTTTGAGTTGCTGTATAGGCATAGGATGAGGAGACCTCTAGATTTGATTCGAGATGAGTGGGAGGGTGAGTGTGAATCCCTCAAGGAGTCTGTTGTGGTATATGTCCTAAACCTCAGGACAAGGCTCAGGGAACCCACTGGCTTGGTCCAGGAGAACCAGGCAGAAGCCCAACAGCAGAAAAAGGTCTGGTATGACAGGAATGCTTGAGCTAGAGAGTATGCTGTAGGGAAGCAGGTATTGGTTTTCATTCCTATAAGACACAACAAACTGCAGGCAGCCTGGGATGGACCCTACAAGGTAGTAAGGAAGGTCAGTGATGTTAACTACATGGTAGAACTTCTAGGCAGGAGGCAGGGGCACAAATTGTACCATATTAACATGACAAAAACTTACCATAATAAGGAGGTCCTTTTGCTGAGTATTTGCAGTGGATTGAAGGAGGAATCTGCGGGAGATCTGGTGATCCTAAGTGAGGTTTGGACTGACACATCAGTGGAAGGGGTGGCAATGTCCCAGCAGCTATCTCCTACCCATGATCAAAAAATCCAAGCAGTGTTACAGGAATTTGGGGACATGTTCAATGGGAAACCAGGGTGCACCCAACTGGTGCAGCACCAGGTGGATTCAGGACCTCAAAGGACTATTAGGCAGGACCCTTATAGGGTGCCTGAGAGAGTCAAACAGACCCTGTGGGAGGAGATACAGGAAATGTTGGAACTAGGGGCAATTCAGTTGTCCAGCAGTCCCTAGGCCTCCCAAGTGGTGCTGGTACTAAAGAAGGATGGCAGCACCTGGTTCTGTGTGGACTACAGGAAATTAAATAGTCACACAGAGTCAGATGCTTATCCCATGCCTAGGACAGATGATGTCGTACAGCAGCCAGGTGGGGCTAAGTATCTTACCATGATTGGCAGATGCCCTTGAATCCCAGTGCTAGAGAGAAGTCAGTCTTTGTGACTCATTTTGGCTTGTATTAGTTTACAAAGATGCCCTTTGGGATGAAGAATGTCCCAGCAACTTTCCAGAGGTTGGTAGCTCATATCCTAGCTGGAACAGGAGGGTTTGCCCTTGCTTACCTAGATGATATTGCCATCTACAGCCATTCCTGGCAAGTGCACCTTCAGCATGTCCAGGAGGTGCTGGGCAGACTACAGAGGGCAGGGTTGACCATTAAGCCCAGCAAATATCAGATGGGTATGGCAGAGGTGTCCTGCCTGGGACATAGAGTGGGGCGTGGAAAGATCAGACCAGAACCTGCCAAAGTGGAAACCATTTAGGCCTGGCCTGCACTTGTTACCAAAAAAGCAGGTGAGGGCATTTTTAGGGACAGCAGGGTACTACAGAACATTTGACCCCAGTTATAGTACCATAGCTGCTCCTCTCACAGACCTGACAAGGGAAAACAGGCCAGATAAGGTAGTGTGGACACCAGCATGTGAGCAGGCATTCCAGAAGCTTAAAGAAGTTTTGGGAGGACCCCCTGTGTTAGCCAGTCCATATTACAACAAAGAATTTGTTGTGCAGGTGGATGATTTGAACCATGGGGTGGGGGCTGTACTTAGCCAGATTCTTCAGAGGTAGAAGAGCATCCAGTGGTTTATCTTAGTCATAGGCTCCCAGGGAGGAATACTATGCTGCAGGAGAAAATGAATGTCTTGCCATAGTGTGAGCACTGCAGAAACTTCAGCCTTATTTGTATGGAAGAAAATTCACTGTAGTTACAGATCACAATCCCCTAACATGGTTACATTGAGCCAGCCAGAAAAATGCCAAGTTGCTAAGGTGGAGCCTAGGATTGCAAGCATATATTACAGTGCAGCACCGCAGTGAGGTTAGCAATGTCAATGCAGGTGGGTCTCAAGACAGGGAATTGGGTAAGGTATACTCAGATAGACCTAACCCTCTCAAGCAACATTTCTTAAGGGTCACTTGAAAAACTAGCTTGAATTCTTAGAGGGGGTTGTGAAGGCTGCCAGCCCAGCTATATAGAATTTTATAAATAATCCTATGTCATTTGTAAATACTAATATTATCCACAGGCTTGTTTTACAAATGTAAGAGAACTATAGGTTATGATTAAACTATATGTTATGTGCTGAGCTTCAAAAATGTAACCACAGTGCACCCTGCTGGAAAAGTGCAGAAATGTATATGGACTATATGCCTATGCAAATGTATGTTTTCACAGTAGAAGTTGGGACATACAGAGTTAACTTGCAAAGTCTGAGAAAAAAGTAAAGAGTTTTACAATCTGCTATAAAGTTAGTTTATCTCAGCTAAGAGACAGGATGACTAGGCTAGGCACTTCTTTATATTGTCTGGAAACAGTGGTAATTACAGGTTTTCAAGGTATTTGTTTTACGACTTCCAGTTTCAGGCAAGCTTCTAAGAGAAAAGTGTCAGCTTCTAAGAGAGAAGTATTTTTGACAGAGGGATGTTAAATTCTGTTGGTATCTGTTTAGCCTGGGAACTAGATGCAGGTGTCAAATAGTGATGTCATCTAGCAAACCCAGCAGTAAATTGTATTATTAATTTAAGAACTATCATTCAGAGAAAGCCTGGGCATTTTGTATTTTGTTCTGGACCTGTAAACATCTCTTCAGCATTTCTCATCTATATCTGTCTGGCTCTGTAAGTAAGACATTTGGGGAATAGTATCTCTTAGAGACAGATAGGAATACAGCAACAGTAGTCTAGATGTTTTCTGTATTTATGTGAGACTGTTCTGCAATGTTTTAAAATATTTCCTGCAATTCTGAACTCTATTTTCACTGTGTTGAGTTAATGAGTATTGTCTTGTGCTTTTATTATTTATTATTAAATATATTTAAGCATTTTAATTGTGGCTGGTTTTGTAGAGAGGTATTTAAGCTCTTAGTGTACTTGCATATGCATTTGGTGATACTGTACAGGCCACTTTAGAATAGCCTTAAAAGTTCTGGTCACACTTACTAGTTGGATAATAGTAACATTACACATTAGAATTGGTCACCCTTTGTAAGGACCTTATTAGTAGCTGATAAGTAAGAGTGGTTACTGGCAGTGATTACTACATTATAATCTAGGCAGAAGGGGGCATAGCTAGTGAACCTGTCCCAGCCTTCCTCAGGAGTGTTTGTGTGTTTGTATATAAACCAAATCTCAAAGTGTGTGTGTGTCAGCTACTGAAGCACTGGTTAGACAGAGAGGGTGCTGGAGATTTTGGCTTGACTACTCAGCTGAGATCTGAACCCTACAGCTGTTCCAGTGGGGAGTCTTATTGGGGATCTGGAGAGAGAAAGAAAAAAACAGCCCCAGACAGGGATCTCTGTGTGCTCTTAAGGGAAAGTATACTTTACTGTGTGCGTACTTGTTATCCTCCCAATGTACACATCCCTCACTGGTGTTAGGGGTGAGGATTGAGGCCCCTTGATTAGTGGGCCAGTGCAGAGGCATCACACTTATCACCTGTGGTCAGTCAGCATTTCAATGGATAACAAAAATAAAGCAAAGAAATGTATCACAGATAATACAGAAGGACATGAACTTCTCAGAAGTTGGTACATTAGGGCTGGTAAACAACTAGCGTGTATTTATTAATCTGATAATTGGGTAATGTTTTTAGGCTACAGAATAAGGCATTGTATTATACATTTGACCTGATTAAAGCTCTACAAAGGGGTACAAACCTTCCTGAGATCCAGTGGTTATGCTTTGAGGACATATCGCACAAAGTAAGGCTTAATGACGTTGGTTAAACATACTGATCAAACTTATTGTCAATAATGATTCTTGGTCTTTTATTTTATTCTTTACTATAAATGTATCTAGTCCCCCATCAGTTTTGTTAATATAATATGTATATTTTCCTGATTTTGGCAATATTGTATTTAGAGCATGACACTGTTATTACTGCACCAAGGACTGATTTTGTTTTATCTTGAAATATATTTTCATTCTTGGCGAGGGTACAAATGTTGCCCTACATTGTGCTAGTCAAAATCTACCTCCCGAAAATTGTATCTGAGAAAAAATGACCAAATAGGAGTGATCCCAACACTGAGCCATGAGAAACCTGACTGTCCATTAGCAGGCTTACATAAGTTATTGTTCTTGTTTTCTGAGTTCACCAGTTCAACCAGTTATTTATCCATTGAGATAAGTGGTAATGCTCACTTGAGTGAATTTATGTATATTGCCTTTATGGGGGAGTTTGTCAAGTGATTTTACAAGATCTAACTATACAACATGGTATAGCTTCTTCAGTGCAAAGATTATTTCTTTAAACAAATAGGAAGGCTCTGCCCTTAAAGATGTGATGTTCCCGGCCTTCTAGTTTAGGTCAATTCACTGGTTACCCAAGACCCGCTGAGTATGTTCTGCAGAGAAAACGTGAGACTTAGCAGTTTGTTATTGTTTGAGTTTCTTGTAGTACCTCTTTTATGCATGGGGGTCACTGCTGGTTGATGTAAAACTATGGAACATGTCTGGTTGTATAAAGTGTGCCAGCTAGAAAAAGCAGAGGTTTTGTTTTAGTACTTTATATTATGTGAGAAATTTTCAGATATGTCTGCAGTACTGATGTTCTGTTGTGCTAGGGATCAGATTTAGTAAGCAGAGACAACAAACCTTATACCCTTAGATTTTTATGAACTTTATGTAAAATTCATTTAACAGAATATCTGCTGCTAACTGGGGATTACCTATTGCGACACTATTTACTGAAAGTCCGACATATTTATTGATTTTTCTCTTTGGTTTTCTGATATAACTGCAAAACACCTTAGTGTTGCCTTCTGATTTAAATGCTAGTTTACTTTCATAGTCTGATCTCTCCAGTACGTTAAGTCTAGTATGATCTTTATGTCATTTCTTAAGTGGAATTTACTTACAAAGTTAAAATTACTAAGTTACAATTCTTTTTGAAAACAGTGAATGCTGTTTTGATTCTGCAGTTCTATTAAATGGTACCATTCATAAAACACTGCATGCTAGGACTGGATTGCAGTTTACCAGCCCACCAACGTCTTTTATGATTCATAAGGAATTGTACACAATGGAGTAAGACCTCATGTAGGATTTTGCCATTGTGTATATAATGGGGCAAGGTCTTGTATAGGATTTTACTGACTGTGTTTACACAGTATACCATCCACACACCACACATATAAATTAGTGGTCCACAGAATCATACATAATTCCCAATTTACAAACGGTACACTACCTGTGTATAGGCTGATCATACAGGGGTAAAATGGGACGTCAGTTGTTTATAAACGGATGGTGTAATCAGTAACAGATTATGTTTTCCTTGGATCCTCGGCTGTTTTTATTACATAAACCCTGCCACTTGTTAATTAGTACTAAGCACATACTTCTTCTGGATTAATTTTCTCAGTATTTTGTAAATATATCCTCACTTTACACAACTGCTTTATAATTTATTTATTTATTTATATTTGTATACTGGGAAATTTCAACTGGACACAGGTCCTTTTTCAGTGGAGGCCCGGGAAAAAAAGCTCCACAGAACAATAAATGAGCAGCAGAGTACATGAATAACATTTGAATATACATACAATAGCAAATAATACAAAATGCAGCAAACATTAGCTATACATACAATATGAAACATAGTAATTAACAGATATACCAATATCTAGCTAGAGGCTAGGAATAAAGGTAGGATATATATATATATATATATATATATATATATATATATATATATATATATATATATATATATATATGTCTACTTCTTTTCACTGAAAGCTCATTTCACTGAAATCTCATTTGTCTGAAACTCATTTCATTGAAAGTTATATAGGGCCTGTTCCCCACTGTAGTGCGATCCTGGAGTTAGTATATAAAGTAAGGGGGGCACAGCCCCCCACATTGGAAGGTTTGGGAGGAGTAGCCCCCATCACAGTTTGGTTATATATTGTCTGCTGGAAATAGTTATTCATTGGACTTGTAAGTATCCATATCTACGGTTTTAAACATTTAAAATAGGTGAGGAACTACGCCCCTCACACTCCCAATGTGGGGAGCTGTGCCCCCCCTTACTTTATATACTAACTCCAGGATCACACTACAGTGGGGAACAGGCCATATAAAACTTTCAACAAAATGAGTTTCAGTCAAATGAGTTTTCAGTGAAATGAGCTTTCAGTGAATTGTGGGCAGGCAACTGAGTTTCAGTGAAATGAAGTAGACCCATATATAGGTTCATAGGTAGGTAATGGGCTATTGGCCCTAGGGCCTATATAAGCCTAGCCAAAAAGGTACCCTGGCTTTCGCCACCCAAGAATATTATTTTCATGTGCTCCCGTCGAGCAGAGCCACAGAAGTGATCCCCGGGGTGAATTTCCTATTTCCTATCCAATCATCAAGATTTATCTTGAAGAGTGCTAATGAGGAGCTTTGTTTGCTATAGATAGGTAGTTTGTTCCAGAATATGGGAAGTCTCTGGGACAGGAATCTATCCCTCCAACATGTTCTGTTTTTTGTGGTGACAAGGTTTAGGTCCCTAGAGCGTGTGTGTGTGTGTGTGTGTGTGTGTGTGTGTGTGTGTGTGTGTGTGTGTGTGTGTGTGTATATATATATATATATATATTTATATATATATATATATATATATATATATATATATATATATACATGCATCTGAAGTATAAACTACAACACACCTACAACAAATTCACTAGATTCACAACAAACCAACCTTACAACATCCACCACTGGCCCTCTCTCTCAAATCTCTAAGTTGGCTTGAATTCCCCCACCATAGGTTCATAGGTAGGTACTAGGCTATTGGCCCTTGGGCCTATACAAGCCTAGCCAAAAAGGTACCCTGGCTTTCGCCACCCAAGAAAATTATTCTCCTGTGCCCCTGTCAAGCAGAACCACAGACGTGATCCCCGGGGTGAATTTCCTATTACCCATCCAATCATCAAGATTTTTCTTGAAGAGTGCTAATGAGGAGCTCTGTTTGACATAGATAGGTAGTCTGTTCCAGAGTATGGGAAGTCTCTGGGACAGGAATCTATCCCTCCAGCATGTTCTGTTTATTGTGGTGACAAGGTTTAGGTCCCTAGAGCATGTAGCTCGGAGGGATTGGGATTTTTTTAAGTGGAGCATGTCCAACAGCTCTGGGTTTGACATAGCTTGTATGTTAGGCAGAGATTGCCTCTGAGTAGCTGATATGTGACAGAGTAAAGCTGGAGTTTTTTGAGATGGTCTGCGTAAGGCATCTGTTTGAGGCCAGTAATCCTCTTTGTGAGGTATTTTTGCAGCCTTTCCAGTTGTTGTAGATGTCTTGTGAGGTACATACCAAAAGGGGCGTTGTACTCTATAATGGGTCTAATGAGTGATGAGTAGAGGGGAACAATGACCTCTTTTTTTCTGGATGAGAAACCTTTTGTGATGAGGTGTGCCATGTAGAAGGATTTCCTGACCACTGTGGTGATGAGATTATCAAAGGAGACCTGTGTCTCAAGGTCTCTTATCACGCTTTCGGTGTTAAGTAGACTACCACCTATGTGGTAGTTCATGGGTACAGAGTTTTTATCAAAGGGGATGACAATGCACTTTTTGGCATTGAGCTTGAGACCATGTCTTTGACACCAGGCATCTGTCTCAGTGAGGCCCTTTTGTAGGATGTCCACATCATTAGGAGCTTCGAATATGGCTCCTAGTTTGCAGTCATCTGTGAATTTACTTAGCCAAAGACCTTCTGTGTTAGCCTGTACTTCAAAGAAGTAGATACCAAACAGGAGAGGACCCAGGACTGAACCCTGTGGTACTCCACTTGTCACTGGTCTGAAGTCTGATTTGGAGTCTGCTACTTTCACAGTGTGGGTTCTGTCAGTAAGCCAGTTGGCAACCCATCTTGTGACATAGGGATTTATACCTAGTTTAGTGAGTTTATCTATAATTCCAGAGTGAGAGATGGTGTTGAAAGCCTTGGCGAGATCTAGATAGGCTGTGTGAACAACTTACCCTCATCTATGGCTTTGGTGACTACTTCAAAGAAGTCTATCAGGTTTAGGAGACATGATCTGACTTTTACAAACCCAAACTGTGTGGGGTCCAGAGTTTGGAGATCTCCAATGTCTTTGTTTATGAGTTCCATGATGATACGTTCCATGGCCTTGCAGACGAGGCTAGTCAGGCTAACGGGGCGGTAGTTCCCGGGGTCTGTTGTGCCCCCCCTTTGTGGAGTGGGATAACTGTTATGGTGCGCCATTCAATGGGCACAAAGCCTGAGGTGAGGCTATAATTGAACATGGTACTTAGGTGGGGTGCCAGTTCATTCTGTAGTCCATGTACAAGGCAGCCTGGGATGTTGTCAGGTCCCATGGATGCTGTGTTCTTGGCTTTGGAGAGTGAGGTTTTTACCTGTGCAGCCATGATTACAGGAACTTTGCACTCTTCCGGTATAAAGATGGGCCCTTTAGGGGGTGAGAGGGGGGTAAAGTTAGCAGAACCTATCTGCCAGGATGTTGGCAATATCAGTTGGTTCTGTATATTTAGTGTCATTGTGCTGTAACTCAGAGCAGATCTGAGTGTTGCCATTGAGATTCTTGACATAGCTATAGAATGCTTTGTGGTTGTCTTTAGAATCAGTGGCAATTTTGTTTTCATAACTAGCTTTGGAGGATTTTATGAGGGATCTCAGCTTCTTATTGAGGCTGACCAGGGAGTTCCTCCAATCGTGGGATTTTACTCTTTTTTGCAACAGTTTCTTTCTTCTGTTGTAGAGTTTGTTTATGGCAGAAGACCACCAGATTGGCTTCCTTTTTTTGGAGGATAGCATCTTGGTTCTGTTAGGGATATCACGATCCATGCACTCATGTAAGTGCTTATAAAGTGCATTTGTGTAGGATTCAGCAGTCGTACCTCTATTGTCCATCTGCATGGGTGTCGTGAAGTTTGCCACTTCTGTCTTAAGAAGCATGAAGTTGGCTTTGGAGAAATTGTTTACGGTTGTTTTCCTAATGGGGGGTGGACGCGGGATGTGGATTTCTAGGGTGATTAGCTTGTGGTCGGATCTGACCAACGAGGAGCTGACCTCTGGTGTGGAATACCGGTCACCCATGTTGGTGATAACCAGGTCAAGGATATTGCTGCCCCTGGTGGGGGTGTGGATAAGTTGATCCAAGGCATTGGAATTGATGATTTCCAGAAAACGGTGAGCAAAAGAGTTGGTACATGAGTAGTTTTCCCAGTTAATGGCAGGGTAGTTGAAATCACCCATTATTAGAGTGTTGGGTTGCACCTTAATATTTTCCAGTGTATCAAGAGAAGAGGAGTGGGAATCCTGGGGCATGGTGGGGGGTCTGTAGCAAGCTACAATCTGGATTGCGGTTTTGCCCAGAGTTAGTTGAACTTGGATAATCTCGGATGCATTATGCTGAGCAACTAGCTTGGAGGTGTGGATATCCTTAATGAATATCCTCCTCCACCTTTAGTGTTTCGGTCTGGGTTTGGTGGCCAAAAGGTGAGGTATGAATTATAGCCTGGTAATGCAGGGGTGCTCTCTGGAGCTTTGAACCAGGTCTCTGTCACTGCACAGATGTCAATGTTCTCCATTTTAAGGAGTGCCTCGAGTGAGTGCATTTTGAGGTGTAGACTTCTAGCATTGAGTAGCATTACCCTCAGATTTTGCTTGCTTGTACCTGTTACGGTGGTGAATTTGTCATTTGAACCTTGCCTAAAAAAGGCACTATAGGGGTGGCAAGAGCCTTTGCCAGTATCCGGAATCCCAAGGGCGACAGGTGCAGGCCATCTCTGGCAAAGCAGCGTGGTCTGTCGATCATGTCATCCCAGGCAGACAGATACTGGATTCCCTTAGAATGACACCAGAAGCTTAGCCAATTGTTAAAGTCAATCATTTTGTCCTTGTACTGTGGTATTATGCTGGGCGAAGGCAGGACGTTACTCAGGGCTAGGGTCATACCAGCATGGGCTACAAGATCGGAGAGTTCCTCCATGTCTCTTTTCATGTAATCCAGGGAGGTACATCTCAGGTCATTCACACCAACATGGACAATGACAGAGTCATATTTGTACTTGTTGTGGAGTGACCTGAGTGGGTGCGTTATGTGGTGGATCCTGGCACCTGACAGGCAGCTGACAGTAACTTTCTCCTTGTTTAGCGTAGTGAGTGGAACATCAGTGTGCCTGACTATAGAGTCACCTATGACTAGAGTGTTGGGTATGTTATGCCTTATGGGCTGTAGTTGAGTGGCACAGTGAGTATGTGGGCTATGTGTCATTTGGGTTGTGTTGGGGGGTGGAGGTTGCTTGCATTTCTGCTTTGGAGGTCTCTGTTGTTTGGGCAGATTTGTACTGAGAGCCTCCGCGAATGTAGGTGTGTGTTTTGTGCTTCTGTGTGTGTGTTTAGATGGTGTACGCTTTGAGGGACTATGTGAGGAGTGTGGTGCAGTGCAAGTGTTTACCTTCTCCTCTTGACTGTCTAGGCCAGTCTTTGGTGAAGCGAGCTTTGCTTCCAGTTTGGCTATATAAGTGCATCTCTCGCAGGTCGTAGTGTTGGGTGGTAGGAGGAGAGGGTTGTCTGTGTACATGAAGCAATTGCTGCATTGCCCCAAGATGCCCAGATTAATCAGGTAGACAGGAGAAAACACCTTTAGACATGCCTGAATAGGTGCTTATTTATTAAGTACTAAAAACTGTTTTCCTCTAGACAAGTGAGGATAGTTGAGTGCTATAGTAATTTGTAACTTATTTAATGCTTACAATGAGTTCTGAACAAGTGCTGAGATCAAAGAAACAGATGAGTGCTAAAACTAAAAAGCTGGCTAGCTGCAAGGGAAATTATGAAGAACAGACTTTATGGCGCCAGGAATAGTTTAACAACAGTTAAGTGGTGGGGGGGGGGCTTAGGAGCTCACAAACAGTCCTGGACACAGCAAATCTGTATCTGACCTGCCACAGGAAAGGGGGGAAGCAAGCTTAGAATTTCTTTTTCCAGTAAAGTGGAAATGGAGAAAGCTGGAACAGAAGTTAATTCAACGTTAAGAATCTGAGTGGGTTGGCCTTCACAAATGTTCTCTGTTAGATTGAGTTAACTAATGACACTAGACTGGGAGGAGTGTCACATATCAAATATACAGTATGGGCAGGCAACTGCAAAACCACCAAGTATAAGAACACACAGCACTAGGGAGAGTGGGTGGGTGGGAAAAATTACAGTTCCTAGCTGTAGCCACTAAATGAAAGTTTTAAACAGATCAAGGAGCAGACTCGAGAATGCTTTTAACTGTAAACAGACAAAACTGCACAGAAAAGCTCGGATAGAGCACTCACAAACAGAAAATACAACTCTCAGTATGAAAAAGCAGTTTACAGTTAAGTAATGTTAAAACAGTATAAAACAGTACATAAATGCAGTGAAACAATAAAAAAACTTTATAACAGTGCAAAATGTAGTAGATCAACTGTATAGCACAATTATAAGCGTTTCAAAAGTGCAGTTCAGTGAAATAAGTGTAAGAAATAACTTATCCTGCTCTTGGAATCTTAAGGAATTTCCACTTATGCAATGCAATCCAGAGCCTGAGCAATACAAGCAGAACCTTTATAAGACACAGGGTTTATATAGCAGTAAGAATGGAAGAGTTGGAAGACCAGTTTCTACTACGTCAACTGCTCCTTGCTCACTCCATTATTAACAAACCTACCTCCTGCCCTGCTGTCTCCTCCGTCATCTCTTTATATTCTCCTAATCACTCTGTCCAGAGCTCTGACCAGTTCCTCTTATAAATCTGTAAGCCTAAAAGAACAATAGACCATCATCTATATAGCTACTCTGTTGCTTTAGCTTGGAACAAACTCCCTCTGTCCATCAGGACTATTCTCAATACTTATAACATCAAAAAAGCTTTAAAAGAAACACTAGTAAACTCATGGATCTGCTACTGCCAAAGCCCGACCTAATGGTCCAACTCCTGGTCATTTTTACAGTTAGCCATCTATGCTGTACTACCACAAGACTTCTTAGCATACCACTATGCACCATCTGATGTCCTTTCTAAGCTGCTTGTCAGCTGCACTCATCTTCTCTACTTGGCTGTACTTGTTATGTATGTCATGTGTCATTTTACTTGTTATGTATGTCATGTGTCATTTTACTTGTTATGTATGTCATGTGTCATTTTACTTATGTATGTCATGTGTCATTTTACTTGTTATGTATGTCATGTGTTATTTTACTTGTTATGTATGTCATGTGTCATTTTACTTATGTATGTCATGTGTCATTTTACTTGTTATGTATGTCATGTGTCATTTTACTTATGTATGTCATGTGTCATTTTACTTGTTATGTATGTCATGTGTTATTTTACTTGTTATGTATGTCATGTGTCATTTTACTTATGTATGTCATGTGTCATTTTACTTGTTATGTATGTCATGTGTTATTTTACTTGTTATGTATGTCATGTGTCATTTTACTTGTTATGTATGTCATGTGTTATTTTACTTGTTATGTATGTCATATATTATTTTACTCCTGAGCTCTCTGACCTGTTCTACTTTATGCTATAGCTGGAGAGTCATATAGTTCTATAACAACGTCACTGAATTCCTGTATGATTTACCTCACTGCCTGCTGAATTATTTAATTTATGCATTGTTTTTGAGATTTTATTTGGTATCTAAAATTATCACTGTATTGTTGTCCACATACATATTTTAACAAGAGGGAGGAGCATAGGGTGGTGTACAAGAGTGAAGTAAGATGCACACAGATGGATTATATCCTCTGCAGGAGGGCCAATCTGAAGGAGATTGGAGACTGTAAAGTGGTGACAGGGGAAAGTGTAGTTAGGCAGCATAGAATGGTGGTATGTAGGATGACGTTGGTGATCAAGAAGAGGAGGACAAGTGTGATATCAGTGCCAAGGATCAAATGGTGGAAGTTGTAAAAGGGTGACTGTGAGGTGGAGTTCAGGACAAAATTGAGACAGGCACTGGGTGGCAGTGAAGAGTTACCGAACAACTGGGTAACTACAGCGGAGCTGGTAAGGGAGACAGCTAGAATGGTGCTTGGTATGACATCTGGACAGAGGAAGGAGGACAAGGAGACATGATGGTGGAATGACGAAGTACAGGCAAATATATAGAGGAAGAGGTTGGCAAAGAAGAAGTGGGATTGTCAGAGAGATGAAGAAAGTAGACAGGAGTATAAGGAGATGAGGCGCATGGCAAAGAGAGAGGTGGCAAAGGCAATGGATAGGGCATATGGAGAGTTGTATCACAGGTTGGACATTAAGGATGGAGAAAAGGATCTGTACTGATTGGCTAGACAGAGTGACCGAGCCAGGAAAGATGTGCAGCAGGTAAAGGTGATAAAGGATAATGAGGGAAACATACTCACAAGCGAGGAGAGTGTGTTCAGCAGATGAAAAGAGTACTTTGAAGGGCTGATGAATGAAGAGAATGAGTGAGAAAGAAGGTTGGATAATGTGGGGATAGTGAATCAGGAAGTGTGATGGATTAGCAATGTGGAAGTAAAGACAGCTATGAAGAGGATGAAGAATGGAAAGGCTGTTGGTCCAGATGACATACCAGTGGAAACATGGAGGTGCTTAGGAGAAATGGCAGTGGAGTTTTTAACCATATTGTTTAATGAAATCTTGGAAAGTGAGAGGATGCCTGAGGAGTGGAGAAAAAGCGTTTTGGTACCGATGTTTAAGAATAAGGGTGATGTGCAGAGCTGTAGTAATGACAGAGGAATAAAATTGATCAGTCACAGCATGAAGTTATGGGAAAGAGTAGTTGAAGCTAGGTTAAGAAGGGACGTGATGATTAGTGATCAGCAGTTTGGTTTCATGCCAGATAAGAGCACTACAGATGTGACGTTTGCTCTGAGAGTGTTGATGGAGAAGTACAGAGAAGGTCAGAAGGAGTTGCATTGTGTCTTTGTGGACTTAGAGAAAGCATATGACAGGGTTCCTAGAGAGGATTTGTGGTATTGTATGAGGAAGTCTGAAGTTGCAGAGAAGTATGTAAGAGTGGTACAGGATATGTACAAGGGTAGTGTGACAGTGGTGAGGTCTGTGGTGTGAGTGACTGATGCGTTTAAGATGGAGATGAAATTACATCAAGGAACAGCTCTGAGTCCTTTCTTATTTGCAGTAATGAAGGACAGGTTGACAGATGAGATCAGACAGGAGGCCCCATGGACTATGATGTTTACAGATGATACTGTGATCTGTAGTGAGAGTAGGGAACAGGTTGAGGAGACCCTGGAGAGGTGTAGATAGGAGAAGAATAAAGGTCAGCATAAATAAGACAGACTATATGTATGAATGAGAGGGAGGATAGAGGAATGGTGAGGATGCAGGGAGTAGAGTTGGAGAAGGTGGATGAGTTTAAATACTTGGGATCAACTGTTCAGAGTAATGGGGAGTGTGGAAGAGAGGTGAATAAGAGAGTACAGGCAGGGTGGAGTGGGTGGAAAAGAGTGTCAGGAGTGATTTGTGACAGACGGGTACCAATAAGAGTGAAAGGGAAGGTCTACAAGAGGGTAGTGAGACCAGCTATGTTATATGGGTTGCAGACAGTGGCATTGACAAAAAGGCAGGAGTCAGAGCTGGATGTGGCAGAATTAAAGATGTCAAGATTTGCACTGGGTGTGACGAGGGCGGACAGGATTAGGAATAAGGGTCAGCCCAGGTTAGAAGGTTTGGAGACAAAGCCAGAGAGGCAAGATTATGTTGGTTTGGACTTGTGCTGAGGATGGATGCTGGGTATATTGGGAAAAGGATGCTAAGGATGAAGTGGACAGGTAACAGGAAAAGAGGAAGGCCTAAGGTAAGGTTTATGGATGTGCTGAGAGAGGACATGCAGGTGGTTGGTGTGACAGAGCAAGATGTAGAGGACAGGAAGAAATGAAAACAGATGATCCGCTGTGGTGACCCCTAACGGGAATAGCCAAAAGAAAAAGAAGAAGAATCTAAAATTGCCACTTTAATTGAGTATTGCCTTGTATTTTAAACTTTTCTGTACTTATTGCTTTATAATGCCTTACTTACTGCTCTATATGGAGCTTTTCTCCCTGGGCCTCTGCTGAAAATGGGCTCATGCTCAGGTGGACATACCAGGTTAAAAATGTCAAATAAATAGATCATAAATAGATTTATATATATATATATATATATATATATATATATATATATATATATATATATATATATGTAACATTTTAAAAGGCAATTGTTCAGTGTGGCACCTGTACCCTCAGACAGAATGGCATCAGTTTTGATAATATAACCCACTCTCTAAAGAAACTGGTGAAACAAAAAAAGGCAAGCTTACTGTTATTACTTCACACACAATCCTTTAATGTTAGCACTTTCGTTGAGGCCAATACCTCAACTTCTTCAGACAACTCAACAATACATGACAGACTTTTTATATATCATATCCAATTAAGCAATCAGTTCAAAAAAATTGCATTTAAAGGTACCTTGACTAAAAAAGCCTATATGTGAATAGAATTCTTAAAAAATCATTCCTAGTTTTATAATGTAAAAATATATAAATATATATATAAAAATAATGTAACTATACTCTCTAAACAATGTTTAAATATATTTGAGGTTCTCTAGGATATTTAAAATAATGGAAATATACCATAAATATACCATAAAAATACCATAAATATACCATAACAATACCATAAAAATACCATTACAAATGGTGCAAAACAAGTGGACAAAAATACTGTACATTCATAAACATGCAGATTTTAGATACATATGAATATCACAAAAACTATTATACATATGTATCTATTATATACCTAATTAATGCCTTTAATTTCAAAATGCATTTTATAGAGACAAATTTGTTCAACCCCGGGGGTAAGTGTGCAAAAGTACAAATTTGCCACATGAGCTCACTCTCTTCTAATTTCAACTCCCATGGCCCCCCCCTCTCTTACTATGTTCTACCTGTTGTATAATGGTAAAGGCAAATTTAAGTGTAGGGTTATCTAATATATGCCTAGCTAGGGCATTTGTGGTTGTACGTTTCTGAATATTATATTGGTGCTCATAAATCCTCTGTTTTAATTTTCTTTTGGTTTTTCCAATATGGAAAGATGGACAATGTTCACAGAGTGCCACATAAACCACACCTTGGGAATTACAATCAACTTTCCCTTTTACTATATAACTCTTGTCCCTAATGGTACACTTACTCCCTACTTTGATATATTTGCATTGGTGGCAGCACCCACTGACAAGACTTCCCACTGGCACAGCTATACCCTGCCAAGTAGCTGACACAACACACACACACTTTGAGATAAGTATTTATACAACTTCACAGACACTCCTGGGAAAGGCTGACACAGATTCTCCAGCTTTGCCCCTTTACCCAGACCATATGGTAGCAATCACTGCCACCACCCAGCTAATAATATCAGCTACTAAAATGCCCTTAAAAGGGTATCCAGTTATTACTGTGCAATATTATTATCCAATGGTAATGTGACTATACAGTCTAAGGCTTATTAGATTGGCCTATTACAATAAACTCTATAAATATGCAATGTACTCTAGAGCTTATCTCTACACACACCAGCCACAGGTAAAGGTTTTTAAAATATTTAATAATAAACAATTAAAACACAAGACAATACTACTACAACACGGAGATATCTAAGAGCTCAGAGATCACACAGAAACTTAAAATAATACAGTAGGACAGGTCTGATTTCAAAGAAAAATACCTAATTAATATTTACTAGCTTTAACTATTCCTATAAGAAATCACAGTGCTAAAAACTTACATGTGAGCTTAGGCAGAGTGTTGAGTTAGATATCCAAGATCAAAATGCTCCCCAGTCTCTTGTGAGACATAATATTTAAACATTACTAAGAAACATGTCTCTAAGGCCCTCCCAAATTACATAATTTTTGACACTTAGGTTTTCCCAGTATTCATATTGCATTATTTAGCAATCTAACACCTGCTCAGAAATGTACAACAATAGAAGACTTTTCACATGTATATTCTAACAGAAACCAGAGCAGTAAAGCACCATCCATATGTAAATTCTGGTCATAAACTTTAGCCTTAAAACAATGGGCATGAAACCTTCATCCAGATGCACTGGGGCCAAATTCTAACTTGAAAGGGTCACAACATGCTTCACTGGGCCAACAGAGTGCAATTTTGTCACATATTTTGCAGTTCCACATTTCACAGTGTTCTTTTACACTCAAGAAAACATGCCTGTATTTTACATTTATTTACAAATGCCAGAATTATATATCAAATTCTATTTGACTAGGCTGGCAGCCTTCGCCCATCTCTCTGCAATCATCACATCTCTTCCCCCCTGGGGAACTCAAGCAAGTTTTTCAAGTGCCTCTTGAGAAACATCGCTTGAGAGTGTCAGGTCTATCTGGGTGTACCTTATCCCATTCCCTATCTTGAGAGCCCATCTGCATTGGCATTGTTACTCCCACTGCGGTGCTGCACTGACATATCATATGCTTGCAACCACAGACTCCATCTTAGCAACTTGGCATTTTGCTGACTGGCTCTGTTTAACCATGTTAGAGGGTTGTGATCTGTCATGTCAAGCAGACCGCCTCATTGGCCCTTTTCAAAAGGAACCTTGATGATTGGATGGGAGATAGGAAATTCTCCCCGGGGATCATGTCAGTTGCCCTGCTAGACAGAGGCCCAGAGAAGTAAATATTGTGGGAAAAAATTTCCAGGGAATTGTTATGGCTAGGCTTGCATAGGCCTTAGGACCGATAGCCTAGTACTAACCTATGAACCTATGAATTTTCTTCCATACAGATAAGGCTGAAGTTTTTGTAGTGCCCACACTATGGCTAGACATTCCTTTTCTACCGCTGCATAACATTCCTCTCTGGGTTGGAGCCTATGACTGAGATAAACCACTGGGTGCTCTTCTCCCTCTGAAGAAATCTGGCTAAGTACAGCCCCCACCCCATAGTTTGAAGCATCCACCTGCACAACAAATTCTTTGCTATAGTCTGGACTGGCTAACACAGGGGGTCCTCCAAAGCTTCCTTAAGCTTCTGAAATGTCTGCTCACACTACCTTATCTGGACTGTTCTTCCTTGTCAGGTCTGTGAGGGGAGCAGCTATGGTACTATAATTGGGAACAAACTTTCTGTATTACCCTGCTGTCCCGAAGAATGCCCTCACCTGCTTTTTGGTAATAGGTGCAGGCCATGCCTGAATGGCTTCCACTTTGCCAGGTTCTGGCCTTATCTTACCACTCCCCACTCTATGTCCTAGGTAGGAGACCTCTGCCATACCCACTTGACATTTACTCGGCTTAATGGTCAACCCTGCCCTCTGTAGTCTGCCCAGCACCTCCCTGTCATGCTGAAGGTGATCTTGCCAGGAATGGCTGTAGATAGCAATATCATCCATGTAAGCAAGGGCAAACCCTCCTGCTCCTGCTAAGATATGATCTACCAGCCTCTCGAAAGTTGCTGGGGCATTCTTCACCCCAAAGGGCATCTTTGTGAACTCAGACAAGTCAAAAGGAGTCACAAAGGCTGACTTCTCTCTAGCACTGGAAGTCAAGGGCACCTGCCAGTAACCCTTGGTAAGATCAATGGTTGTAAGATACTTAGCCCCACCTAGCTGCTCTAGGGTCTCATCTGTCCTAGGCATGGGGTAAGCATCTCACTCTGTGTGACTATTTAATTTCCGGTAATCCACACTGAACCTGGTGCTGCCATCCTTCTTTGGCACCATTACCACTGGCGAGGCCCAGGGACTGTTGGACTCTTGAATCAACCCTAGTTCCAACAACTCCTGTACCTCTTCCCTCAGAGTCTGTTTGACTCTCTCAGGCACCCTATAAGGGGCCTGCCTGATAAGCCTTTGGGGGTCCTGTATCCACGTGGTGCTGCACCAGATGGGTGCTCCCTGGTTTCCTGTGAGCATGTCCCCAAACTCCTGCAACTCTGCTCGGAATTCTTGAACCTGGGTGGGAGATAGCTGCTGGGACATTGCTACCCCTTCCACCGAGGTGTCAGCCTGAGCCTCACTGAGGAGATCAATCACAAGATCTCTCTCAGACTCCTCCTACAATCCACTGCACATGCTCAGCACAAGGGCCTCCCTATCATGGTAAGGTTTCATCATGTTAACATGGTACAATCTGTGCCCCTGCTGTCTGCCTAGCACTTCCACCATGTAGTTAACATCACTTACCTTTCTTACCACCTTGTAGGGTCCCTCCCAAGCTGACTGCAACTTGTTGTGTCTGACAAGAATGAGAACCATCACCTGCTGCCCCACAGCATACTCTCTAGCTCGAGCATTCCTGTCATACCACACCTTTTTCTGTTGTTGAGCTTCTGCCAGGTTCTCCTGAGCCAGGCCCATGAGTTCCCTGAGCCTTGTCCGAGGTTCAGGACATATGCCACAGCAGACTTCTTTTCAGACTCACACTCATCTTCCCACTCATCTCGAATTAAATCTAGAGGTCCCCTCACCCTATGCCCATACAGCAACTCAAAGGGTGAAAAACCTGTGGATTCCTGTGGAACCTCTCTGTAAGCCAGATGGTATTGCGTCGAGGGATGGATTTGGGCCTGGGGCCAGATGTTGTGCACCACTGAACTAGATGCTAGGCAAATATATGTTATGTGGAATTTTTTTTCTCAGGCCATCATGAAAAAGTTGTTTTTATCAGTCAAAGTTTCATGTTAATCAAAGGCAACCAAGTAAATAAATAAATCAAACAACAAAACCAAGTAAATAAATAAATCAAACAACAAAACAATCAGCCAATCGATCTTTAAAAGAAAAAAAGATTCTTCTGCTTGAATCCAGAATCAAAGCAGAGTATAAACATGGCACAATATATACAAAAAATGGAACTCAGAGGAGAGAGAGCATATTAGCAGTGTATTACTTTTGAAAAAGAGAGAGACTTTGAGACAGAGAGCTCACACCTCTTGGGCCCCCAAAATGTTTTCTTTCTTGTTATATATTATGCAATCGCCCCTAATTCAGTTTTTATACTTTGCATGATATTGATCCAAACTGGAAATAAAACCTTCATCAGTCTGTGATTTTTTGTGTTTCATAATGTTTCGTTTTTCACTCTTTGTTTTGTTGTCATGCTTTGTCCTGTCCTCTTTTTATATAGAAAAAAAATGTAGCCAAAGTTGTTCCTTGCATAATGCATAAGAAGATGAACACATATTATATTCATTTATATGTCACTTACAAATTATATGTTTAAGATTTTCTTCTACCTTTGTACATTTCTCCATTTCTTCCTTGTCTAGAAATGAATCTGGCATTTTTGACTGTCTTTCTGAGGCAATGAATTTTCACCTATTACCTGTCCAGTTGTCCTTGCCACTTTGACCCTGGAGATGTACTGTGACGACCTTTTTCCTCAGCAACAGCACTTTGTGACCTGATGTGTAAGTGTCTCAGCACTGTATGCTGCAGATTCACGATAACTTGAGCATGGCTGGCCGAGTCCGCAATACACAGGTGAATGCAGGTTGCAGCACAATGACAAAAGTAGAGCATGGCTGGCCGAGTCCACAATACACAGGTGAATGCAGGTTACAGCACAATGACAAAAATAGAGCATGGCTGGCCGAGTCCACAATACACAGGTGAATGCAGGTTACAGCACAATGACAAAAATAGAGCATGGCTGGCCGAGTCCGCAATACACAGGTGAATGCAGGTTGCAGCACAATGACAAAAGTAGTGCACCTTTATGCTTATGCATTTGTGTGTGCATGTGTGTGTGTGCGCACGTGTGTGTGTGTGTGTGTGTGTGTGTGTGTGTGTGTGTGTGTGTGTGTGTGTGTGTGTGTGTGTGTGTGTGTGTGTGTGTGTGTGTGTGTGTGTGTGTGTGTGTGTGTGTGTGTGTGTGTGTGTGTGCGCGCGCGCGCGCGCGTGTGTGTGTGTGTGTGTTTGTCTGTGCGCACATTTATGTGTGTGTGTGTTTATTTTTATTTCAGAAATTTAGCAGTGGCAGCATGTAAGATAGCTAAACATGATAATGGAATGCTAGGTGAGAGGCTGGGGCATATATGACTTCATGGAGGGGCGTGTTAAAAGTTACCTGCCTGATCCTTGTTTGCCTGGTGACTAACACAATGGCAGTAATTAACAGCCACAACATTTAGTTTTCATGAAACAATGTTTTTTTCAGAGGAACATAAAGAGTTCCTCCATTAATTTTCATACAGCAAAACGTGTCTTAAGGGAAGATGCATTTTTTTTAAATGACTCTGCTTGTGGGGTAAGCTACAGAATCAGCTTTCAGACATAATAATAATGTTGTAACAGGATCAGCAAAATGCTGCTGGCCACTATGTCATTGATGGTGTCTCTGCTTCACTGGTTGTTCTCAGAACTAGTCTGTCAAGTTACTTCACTCTAATAAAAAAAAACATTTGTTGGCACCCTTTGACTGAGTTCTAGGAGATTCAATAAACTGCCAAGTAGAGCTTGTGTATAGAAGTGTTTTTTCAGTAATAAAGATATCTGAGTGATGGGTTCAGTCACAGAGTGTAATAAGAACAAAACTTTCTTTCCCTGCAGCATGTTCGTTTTTGTTTTAAAAACAACACACTTCTTTGGCACTGGCACGCAAACCTAATCTAGTATGAATCAAAACCTAATACATTACACTATGCAGCACAACATTCCACTTTTGTTTCTTCTGGACATGGGCATCCCTGAAGCCATCGGCCCCAAATAGCAACTCAAAAAGCCCTTATAATAATCCACCACTGGGCATGTGGTTTATTAGTGCAACAATCCTCCTTCTATGCTGAGATGTTCCTCCATTGAACAGATGGAAAACCTCTACCAGTTCCCTGCTGTGCAGGCAAGCCTACTACCACAACCATACTTTCCTAACAACTCACAGTGATGCTGATGAGCTCCTGCTAATGGAATCACAGCACCACATCTCCTCATTACCATATTAAGCAATTAATGTAGGTCCAGTGACTTGCAGAATAAAGGTAATCATTTAAAATTTCTCCAAAGTAAGATGATCTCAAAGTTGGTAGATATAAATTTAAGGGGTGTGGCAGGTTTAGCCCCCCACATGAAGGGAGGTGCAGGGGGGGGGTTGTAAAAAAACATAAGTATGCGTGTGTGTCTACAGATTATGAATTGATTACTAAAACAGATTATTCTACTGCGTGTGTATCTACAGATTATGAATGGATTACTAAAACAGATTATTCTACTGCGTGTGTCTACTGATTATGAATGGATTACTAAAACAGATTATTCTACTGCGTGTGTGTGTCTACAGATTATGAATGGATTATTAAAACAGATTATTCTACTGCGTGTGTCTACAGATTATGAATGGATTACTAAAACAGATTATTCTACTGCATGTGTCTACAGATTATGAATGGATTACTAAAACAGATTATTCTACTGCGTGTGTCTTCAGATTATGAATGGATTATTCAGACAGATTATTCTACTGTGTGTGTGTGTGTGTGTGTCTACAGATTATGAATGGATTACTAAAACAGATTATTCTACTGCGTGTGTCTACAGATTATGAATGGATTACTAAAACAGATTATTCTACTTCGTGTGTCTACAGATTATGAATGGATTACTCAAACAGATTATTCTACTGCGTGTGTCTACAGATTATGAATGGATTACTAAAACAGATTATTCTACTGTGTGTGTCTTCAGATTATGAATGGATTACTCAAACAGATTATTCTACTGCGTGTGTGTGTGTCTACAGATTATGAATGGATTACTAAAACAGATTATTCTACTGCGTGTGTCTACAGATTATGAATGGATTACTAAAACAGATTATTCTACTTCGTGTGTCTACAGATTATGAATGGATTACTAAAACAGATTATTCTACTGCGTGTGTCTACAGATTATGAATGGATTACTAAAACAGATTATTCTACTTCGTGTGTCTACAGATTATGAATGGATTACTAAAACAGATTATTCTACTGCGTGTGTCTACAGATTATGAATGGATTACTAAAACAGATTATTCTACTTCGTGTGTCTACAGATTATGAATGGATTACTAAAACAGATTATTCTACTTCGTGTGTCTACAGATTATGAATGGATTACTTCTTCTTTCGGTTTTTCCTGGTAGTTCCTGGTCCAGCAGCTCATCTGTCCACTATGAATGGATTACTAAATCAGATTATTCTAGTCTAAAAATATATGAAATTATTTTTCTGCATGGTGATTGTACTATGATTACATTGTTTTGTGAAACAGCTTCTTGAATGATTACAGATTGTATAACTACTCTTGTCAAAAGTTTAAATGCAAGGATTGTTAGCTACAACTACGTGGACTGTAAAACTCATATTTGTTAAGCATTCCAAATGGATTGGTGTTCTAGTCTGGGAAAACAAATTTAAACAAGCACATAAATAAACATAAGCTTTCCTACCCACGTTTGCTGGTGGCTTGCTGATGCTATTTGTCTGCTCCATGTTATAGTTACTTTTTATGTTTACTAAACTGGATTTTGTACCTTCAAAAAGAATAAACACTAGATGCAATTTATAGTTTGAGCAATTATTCTTTTAACTTACTACATTTAATCAAACACCACAACAAAACCACCAGAATTAGTAGTTTGCACATGGTCTTTAACATGCTTTGCAGCACACATAATCACAGAGTTCTGTGGTACAGATGAAATGCCAGTTTCAGTAGTGAAAGCAATACCATGTGTCATGCAGTTCATCCTTCTATGGTGACTGCTAGATCTGATGGTGTGGAATGCCCACCACTGTTATGGATTACAAGGACACAAAGTCAGAGGTATATGACAGGTGTGATACATAGCAGGGAGCTGTGTAAGGAATTTCCCATAGTATTGCAAGCTCAAGTAGGATCTTTGTTGCATTCATAACCTTTTAAATCTTGGGAGCACTCAAGGGCTGACATCTGGCTTGATTTCCAGAGCTTTGTACCTTTCCCTCAATCAAGCTGGCTTCTTATTCCCATGCATGCTGCCATGCTTCCACAAAAAGGGAACCAACATGTGCCATCTTTACTTCCTTCTTACATGAGGTATGTGTCTCTAAATTCCCCTGGTCAAGTCCCAGAGGATTTGTGTAGCAATCAGGACCACCTACACAACACTAGTGGAGAATGCCCACCTCACGACCTATCATCTCTGGCAGCACACCAAATATATCCAAGGCTCTTGGTTCCCTAGAGATACAATTGCCAGAAAAAAATGCATCATTGTGTGTTGGAGGGATGAAATGCTACACACTCTACCTTTGGATTACCAGAGGCAGAGAAACTGTACTGCAACTGTGATCCTATTCGAATAGTGTTATTTTTAGTAAGTTTCTTACACCACAGTACTATGTCCTTCATACAGATTACTGTTGCAGCTATAACCTTTGGGATGATTCCCAAAATTTGTCCAACAGTATAGTAGATGACGTTTTTCATAGTATAGGTGGTGTGGAGGGAATTCCTACAGATCAACAGTGGCAAACCGCCCCCTGTGTAGAGTGTCATGCCTGTAATACTTAGAAAACGTTCGCCCAGTGGAGAAGGTGCTGCCTCCATGATGTTCCAGATATCTACCCCTCTAATAAAAGCATTAGAAACTGTAGTGGCCTTGGTAGAGTGATCCTGGACATATCACTTCAGAGTCTTTCTAAGAGCATAATATCAGAATGTAATGCAGTTAGCTAGCTGTTAGAGATGGTCTGTTTACAGGTCCTTTAGACACTGCCTGAAAAAGGCACTATGGGGGCGGCAAGAGCTTTAGCCAGCAGCCAAAATGCCAGGGGTGACAGATGAAGACAATCTCTGGCAAAGCATGAATTCTGTCAATCATGTCATTCCTGGCTGACAGATACTGGATCGCCTTAGAATGACACCAGAAACTAAGTCAATTATTGAAGCCAGTCATTTTCTGCTTGTATTGAGGCATCATCCTAGGTGAAGGAAAATGCTTCATAAGGCTTGGGTCATATCTGCCTGAGACATACAGTCCTAGAGCTTAGTCATGTCTCTCTTAATATATTCTAGAGAGGTACATCTCAAGTTGTTCACACCAACATGGACTATGACTGAGTCATAACCGTACCTATTGTTGAGAGACTTGAGCGTGTGTGTGATGTGGCAGATCCTGACATGTGACAGACAGTTGACTGTGACCTTCTCCTTATCCAGCCTGGTGAGAAGAACATCTGTGTGTCTCACGATAGAATCACCTATGACTAATATGTTTGATTTTGTGGTTTGCCTTAAGGCCTTGACAGGTGAGACACTGGTGTGTTAGCTGTTATGTGCATTGTATTCTGCAGAGGAAGTATTATGTCTAGTGTGCTTGTGTTTGTGTTTGGCAGGTCTCGGGTGTTTAGGTATGTTTCTGGTGAGGATCTCCACATATGTAGGTAGGTGTGACATGGGTTTTGGTGGAGTAGGAGGTGAGGTGTAATGCTGACAACCTGTTCATTGTAAAATGTACTAACTGGTATGTGAGAGAGCATGGATTCATGGTTCTTAGTATAGCTGCATCTCTCACATGTTGAGTTTGTGTGGACTAGCAGTACAGGGTTGTCGGTGAACATGAGGCAGTTGCTGCACTGCCTCAGGATGTCCATGTTGACCAAGCTGGTTGATGACACTGTGGGAAATTGTCCACTCATGGTGTTAGGTAAACTTATATGGTCAGCAAAAGAGATCACACTTAGGAATGGCTTGTGGGTGAGAGGTGTGTTGGTACCTCTAAGGCTAGATTTAGTGTTCCACCTGACAGTAGAGCAAGGCCACGAGAAGCCTCTGGAGGACAACAAGCAAAGTGCTAAAGGAAAATTTAACAAGCAAAATGTTTGCATCTAGAACAAGGCAGTGAAAGCACAACTCTTAAAAAGTGTTTGTCCCAGAAGCCCTACTATGATAAGACCAGCAATCCATTGAAAGAAGGGGAGATAGTGAGGATGCAGGCAACAAAAGGTTTTGATCAGATTGGATTTGTGAAATGTTTGTGTCAAGAGCCGAGATCTTGCATTGTGGAATTACAAAGAATGGAATTTAGGCGGAATCGGAAGCATTTATTACAAGTATCCGAGCCAGTGTTACAGCATCTTGCCTGTAATAAAGACTTTAATTCTCATAGTGATTTGTCCAATGTTTCTGTTCTACAGGACATTCCGTCAGCAGTCTCTGTCCTGGAGAATATCCCTGAGAGTCCCAAAGCCAAACATTCCCAAGTGATTCTCCCTGTTGATAAACCCAGTCCTATTACATTACAAGATCAGGTCGCATTTCCAGACATAATTCCAGACGCACGGCAACCTGGACATGACTGCTGTCTTGTTTATTATTGTGTGTATAACTTGCAAGCCTATTTAAATGTAACTGTCAATGTTAGACAGCTCAGTAAAGAGAGAATATGTAGATCAGAGTGTGTGATGTACCTTTAAGAAGCATTCCAGTCAGTGAGCACATGCATATAAGTACTGAGCATGTGCAAGCTAGAGTGCCATTTTGAGTGAGCAGCCCGTCAGTCCGTTAGTTAGATACTTCGTTTAAGTTCAATGTTCCTGCTATCCATCCAGATGTGTTTGTATGTAATAAACTACTTAAAGGAACACCCAAGCCTCATCATCTTATTCAGATACACAAGACAAGCGACAACATGGGACATTTTTCTATAGCAACAATAACACTGGTGGGAGAGTGTTGTAACCCCACCAAAAAAAACAAAACTTTTTTCTTGTTGCTTAAATACCTGTTGGCAAGTAGTTTGCTGACCACATTATATGCTTAGGCAATTAAAGTGTCAACAAGCACGAATAAAACCCTCAGCATTAGATGTGGCCTCTGCTGTTCATCATTTGTTCATATTTCAGAAAATGTCAGTGCAACATCTGATGAGGAACCAGCACATTGAGATTCACTATCAGTGATACCTGTGGAACTGCATTAGCATTACAAATGGTACCAACCAGTACAATAATCTTTGGACATTTAAATGAGTGACACAATTTCTTTCTTGCAGCTCTGGGGTTTGGGGTTCATGTTTTGACATCAGATAACTGTCTCTGTGGAGTTCTGCCATGATTTCCTTGTGTCTGAATCAAACATCTCTGTACGCCTTGGTTTCCTCTCACTTTCAAAACATATTTTGGTTGATTGCATATACTAAATTGTCTAAAAGTGTGTGTGTGTGTGTGTGTGTGTGTGTGTGTGTGTGTGTGTGTGTGTGTGTGTGTGTGTGTGTGTGTGTATATTTAGGTCTGTGTATGCGTGTATGTGTGTGTGTGTGTATGTGTGCAGATCTGCGTGTGTGTGTGTGTGTAGGTAGGTGTTTGTGTGTGTGTATATATGTGTAGGTGTGTGTGTGTGTATATATGTGTAGGTGTGTGTATATATGTGTAGGTGTGTGTGTATATATGTAGGTGTGTGTGTGTGTGTGTGTGTGTGTGTGTGTGTGTGTGTGTGTGTGTGTGTGTGTGTGTGTGTGTATAGGTCTGTGTATATGTGTGTGTGTCTGTGTGTCTGTGTGTGTCTGTGTATGCATGTGTGGGTGTGTGTGCATGAGTGTGTGTAGGTAGGTGTATGTATGTGTGTATATATGTGTAGGTGTGTGTGTGTGTGTGTGTGTGTGTGTGTGTAGGTGTATGTGTGTGTGTGTATATATCGTAGGACTGTGTGTGTGTGTGTGTGTGTGTGTGTGTGTGTGTGTGTGTGTGTGTGTGTGTGTGTGTGTGTGTGTGTGTGTGTGTGTGTGTGTGTGTGTGTGTGTGTGTGTGTGTGTGTGTGTGTGTGTGTGTGTGTGTGTGTGTGTGTGTGTGTGTGCGTGTGTGCGTGTGTGTGTGTGTGTGCATGTGTGTGTGTGTGTGTAGGTAGGTAGGTGTGTGTGTGTGTATGTATAGGTCTGTGTATATGTGTGTGTGTGTGTGTGTGTGTGTATGCTTAGGTATGTGTGTGTGTGTGTATATGTGTAGATCTGTGTGTGTGTGTGTGTGTGTGTGTGTGAGTGTAGGTAGGTGTATGTGTGTGTGTATATATATGTGTAGGTGTGTGTGTGTGTGTGTGTGTGTGTGTGTGTGTGTGTGTGTGTGTGTGTGTGTGTGTGTGTGTGTGTGTGTGTGTGTGGCCTGTGTTGTGAGTGAAAAGAGGTCTGGGAAGGGCTGGGAAGGGCTAATTTAACTGGTTAACAAATAAATTAAATTAAAAATTAGAAACTCTGACATTAGAAATTACAAATATGCCAAATGTAAAGCTTTCTCCTGAAGAATTAATGGATAAACACATACTTATTGATTACCATGTTTTTATAGGAAACAGCATAAAAACAAGTTAAGTTTTGTAATGCAGTCATCTCATTAAAGGTCACAACTTCAGAAACTGTAGTCAAGTTATGGTTAAGAATTTTAATTTCATTCAGCAAATAGAAAGAGGACCAGGGACTCCAGTAATGTTTAAATTAATTGGTTGATCAGTATTCCTCTGCATTTATTCCCACTTTAATCACTCCACCAGTATCATCACATGGTCCAGTGATAATCTGGCCAACACATGGTTCAGTGAAAGCTAATCAGGCCAGAACAAATGTCTGACCATTAGAATGTCAGATTATTTGGAAAGGGGCTCTGACAGCTCCCCAGCTACATAAGGGTCAGCACTTCTCTCCGTGAAATATGAACCCCAGGAATATACCCACCTCTAGAGAGGCCAAAGGTGTTCAGTTTTAGTGTGCATCTTTTGCCAGGTGTGATATTGTCTGGTAATATGTAGTCTACTGTAACCATCACATGATAAACTGACCTGGTTTGAATTGGTATGACTGCATTAACTGGATGTCATTATTATTTCTGTTTCCAAAAAGAATTAAACTGTTTTAACGTGGTTATGTACAGAGTACTGTATTTGAAGTTGAATTGTAATTATCTGTGCCTAATCCTCTCTTTGTATCATTTCTCACTAATGGTGGTAAATGTCACTTTCTGTACTATTGTGTTTACAAGCCTGATACTGTATTTCCCTACTGGCACACGTCATGATTGAAAAGGGTCCCTGGAACAGTCCAGCTACCAGATTGACAATCTTTAAGTAAATAAAATAAAACAGTTTTCTTCATGTCACATCATCTACTAAAACTTTAACCATACAGAAACCACTAGGTTTAGGGCTTCTACAGCCATTAGTTATTTTTTACTGAAATGTGAGTCAGAGCATGACAGTGTAAACATTCAGTGAGACTCACCTTAGCCTTTTCCAGCTGTGCCAATGCCTGCCGCTCAGCCTCTTTTCTTAGCGCTTCCCTGTCCTCCTCCAGGGACACATCTGAGTCGGAGGGTCTGCTGGTGTAAGAATCGGCTGATCCCTGGAAATAAAGAAAAAGGCACACATGAGTCATCTGTTGAGTCATGTTCAACATGGATGTCTGTTGGCTCAGCATACAGGAGTTTCAGAGCCGTTTGCTGAGGAAATCATTAAAAATAACGACAACGAGGCATCGCTTATGATGTCATTTGTCATCAACCAGACTAGAAATGAGTAAATCAAACGATGGCTGAAATCACCCTAATGCTATTTCTATGACTTCTGGGATCTTCATACTGTCATTTCACATATCACAGGCCATGCAGTACATGTTTTATTGTACTGACAGGCAGCATATTCAAGACGTTTTATTAAAATAAAGGAATGCTCTGTTTTGTTTTAATGACTACTTCTTCAGCATTTTGCTTGAGAATATATGCAAATTAACACAAAATTAATTGAGGTAACTCAGCTAGACCATGACAGTGTGCAGGTAAACTCCTCTATCTGCAGCTGCCCAGCCTCCTGTCCAACACTTCTTCTGTGTCCCGATCCCTCAGCCTTCTTCGTACCCTTGTCACCTGCCATCCAGGTCATGTCGCCCCCCCATTCAGTATTTTCACTCTTTCTCTCAGTCAGTTTTCATGGTACAGCATCACATTTGAAACAGCGTGTACAGAACCATCTTCTGAAATCCATGTACAACATGGTTCTCCTGCTGGTTTAACATACAACCTCCTCAGCTCCACTGCTCTTATTCTAAAGGAATTGCTATCCCAACCTGCTAATGTCATTAGTTAGTGTACAAGTAGGTACTGTAACTCACATCATGCCTTTCCTCCACAGTGAACCTGCTAAAGGCCTTTGATCGTCTCTTTCACCTACAACTTTCAGTCTTATTGACCTCTTTGGTAATACTTTTCAACATTTCCAGGAATCCAGTGTACACATTGGAGCATATCCCTGCAAACTGCACATGGAATTTGAGGTGAGGCCTATCTAATGTTCAGTAAACTGCACGTGGAATTTGAGGTGAGGCCTATCTAACATTCAGTAAACTGCACATGTAATTTGAGGTGAGGCCTATCTAATGTTCAGTAAACTGCATGTGGAATTTGAGGTGAGGCCTACCTAACGTTCAATACAGCAGCAATGACATCTCCTTTCCTTTTCACATAAACCCAACAACAGGGCACCAAGGATCTGATTTTACTGGGCTCCCACCTTTCCATGCTGTGCTAAGTTCTTTCTACACATTATAACTGTAGCACTTAACTACACCTCCCGCAAATAATAACAACAATACAATTATTTATTTACCTTCAAACACAGTTTCTATTTCATAGGTGATACTATCTGCAGGCTAGGTCACCCTGGAGGAGTATGATGATTTTCTGTGTTGACTACTGTGTCCATCTTTGTGCCATTAACATGTATGTTTATTTTGTACCTTATTCCATGCACTTCACAAGAATATGGAGAGCTTGATGAAAGTATGCTGAGTATTGTGTCTTATGGCATAGAAATGTTGCTGCACACCTGGTACTGCAGAATAGCATCTGTGCTTGTAAACACCAGGTACAAAATGCTCCAGTATATAAACAAGTCTGTAACTAAACAGATATTTAGTATGGGAATTATGAATTCACCCCAGCAGTAGTGCTTCCACTGTGTGATGTGACCACCTCATTTCAGTCCACCCCCCCTTTGGGAAAAACAAAGTACCCACAAATTATCACATAGACAGCAACCCACTGAGTACAGAAAAAGTAATCAGAGACCTAGGGACCCAAGTCGACAGCGACCTTTCATTTGACACCCACGTTGCCAAAGTGGTTAGAAAAACATTCTACCTTGCACACCTCATCATGAAGGGATTAACATCCAGATCCAAGGATGTCATTGTACCCCTATACTCCTCCCTCATCAGACCCATGATTGAGTACAATGCTCCATTTGGTATGTACCTCAGCCGGCATTTGCAACAGCTGGAGAGACCACAAAAGTACCTCACCAAGAGGATCAAGGGTCTCCAACATATGTCTTATTCTGCCAGACTAAAGAAACTTCAGCTATACTCAGTAGCATACCGCCTGCTCAGAGGTGATCTCTGCCTGACGTACAAGGCCATGTCCAATCAGGATCTGATGGACATGCTCCACCTCAAAAAATCCAAATCCATCAGGACCACGAGAGCTAAAGACTTAAACCTCGGCACAAGTATGAATAGGACATGCTGGAGGGATAGATTCATAACCCAGAGGCTTCCCATGCTTTGGAACAAGATCCCAGTTCGTATTAGGCAGAGCTCCTCACTGACTCTCTTCAAGAGAAATCTTGATGAGTGGATGGGAGATCGTAAGTTTACCCCAGGGGTCACATCTGTGTCACTGCTAGACAGGGGCACAGTAAACTAATTCTATTATATAAGGGGGCCTTCATTGTGTCACTACTAGACATAGGCACAGTATTCTAAATTTATTCTGTACATTTTTGTACCATTTCATGGGGTGGCAAAAGCCACATCACTATGGCTAGGCTTACAAATGCCCCAGGGCAGATAGCCTAGTACTAAACTATGAAACTATGAAGCCCCAGTTCTCTAGTCCATCACACTTAATGTCTTTCAGTTACTGCACAGGATGCAATCTATGATCTGTCAACAAGTGGCTTCCTGTAGGCCAGGGTTACCCACAATTAACAAATGCAAATCATTTGTTTTGTCAATTTGCATCATCATGTCACCAAATCATTTTTGTATGAATAAAAACTGCCAAAATGTTACTATTGATTCACATTTGTTTTCAGTATTTGGAAACAACAGTTACATAAAATAATGGCATGCTGTTTGTCATAAATTCACATTATCCGAGTCATAATATTTAAGTATGTAGATTTCTCTGTGTGTGGGGAGAGGCGGGGTTGCAGAGGAGTTTACCCTTCTTCAAAAACAATACAATATTGTTGAGTGAAATTAATATTTGCAGATTCTGTGAAAGGCATATACAGTAACTTTTTTACTACATGTAATTCATCATAAGTGAATTGGGCAACAAATAATGTAAATAAAGCAGTTTTCTAAACTGATGAATTTAGCTCTAACTTCACCCCCACCCCCACCCCCTCTCCGACTACTCCCTGTGAAATTCCTTCTAGCAAACTTCCCCAAACTGTCAACAAGGACTAGGTCTTGGTGGTGCCTGATGAGACCAAAAATGGGTCCCATACCACCTACTTTGACCTGGCCAAGGCATTCAATACAATACCCCGCTCAGGCACTGTTGACAAACTCTCAGAACATGGCTTAAATCCTTACATCTCACTGGATTTCTGGCTCGCACACAGACAGGACCCAAGAAGTCAGGAGTGATGAGGCCAGCTCCAGCAGGAGACCAGTCACCCGTTGAGTACTCCAGAGCTTCATGTTGGGCCCACTCCTGTTTAGCAAATGCCAATAAATAAATAAATAAAATCTACTTCTCCAAAGTCAAGGTTAGTGTCAAAGGACTCTGGCTCACCAAGTTCAAAGATTACTGTAAATTGGGAGCTAACACAGATTCCCCCCACAGCACCAACATCATACAATAGGGCCTAACACAAAGAAATGACTGGTGCCAAAACCATGGACTAAAACTGAACATAAAGAAATGCCCTATAGTACCTTTGGGAAACCATACACCCAAGCTAATTACTCCATTGACAAAATGCCCCTAAGAGTTTACCAAATATCCAGGTCCAAGGAAGTTAGAGAATGTCTCTGCTCAGCGCTTTTCAGACCCATCATTGAGTACAGTGCCTCCTTTGGCATGTACCTAACCAGGTACTTGCAGCAGTTGGAATGCCCTCAAAGGTTCATTGCTAGGAGAATCCAAGGTATGAGTACCCTGTCTTACATAGGCAATACAGGCCCTATCTCTGTAGTCAGTCACCTACAGGTCACTGAGATGCAATTTAATCCTACCATACGTCATACTCTGATCCACCTCTGATGGATCTCTTGCACATCTGCAAAACAAACAGCTACAGAAACACTAGATCCAAGGACCTGAACATACTTGTCTCAAAGAATCCCCACCCTATGGAATAAGCTCCCCATCTACAAAAAGCAGAGTTCATTCTTGACTTTATTTACATAAAATCTTGATAATTGGATGGGAAATCACAGATGTATTCCTGGTCTGGCCCCCATGTTACTGATAGACAGAGGCTGACAGTAATTAAATTAGTCTCCAGCAAACATGCCCCCGCCAAATAACCCTTAGCTACCTTTTTATTAACATACCCAACCATACAAGTGTCCAAGGAACTCGGGGGCAAAAGTGGGTTGGTTTGCATGGTTAGACTTGTAAAGATGCTGGCGATCATTAGCCTAGTATAACCCCACCAACCTCGAAATCATGAAAAGATTGTTCATACTATCCAGAACAAAGAAAGCATATCCCACACTTCTGACAGCTACAGCCATGTGGCATTTGCTTTCTCATCCTCCACTTACACAGTAGCCTCAGTCCCTTCCATCACATACACTGACCTCTTGCAGCCATTTTTGGAAAAGCTGACCCACGAAGCACAGCTGGTGATGGTATAGCTAGAGACATGTATGAAATTATCACAGGGCTTGTTTGTCACTGCTGCACAAACCAAAAACTCTTACAAAGTAAATAATGTTTTAGCATACCTCACAACCTCTTAGCACAAGAATTCTGCGCAAAGCCAAAAATGATGGCGGGAACAAAGGCCCAAAAATGTGGACAATTTTTAAATACTGCTCTTATAAACATAGAAAGTTGATAGAATAACATACTTCACCTTTAGATGCCTTACCTGAAGGGAATGAAAACTGAAATGCAAATGTCTGTCATTGTTTAGTGACTTGAATTCTCAATGATTTGCCAGAAAACCAAAAATTTTATGAGGAAGAGATGAAAAATAACGGGCAAAAATCTGGACATTCTGCAAAAATCTGGCCAGTTGAGAATGTACAGTTGTGTACCTACCATAAATGTAGATGTTCGAGTGTATTCACTGTTGTAGTCTTTACTCTTGGGTTATCCTGCTGGCAGGCTACCCTCAGTCGGCCAGAATTTCAAAGTCTAGGTCCGGCGTCTGTTGCTGTCGCCTCTTCCCTGACATCAGTGCACCACGGGTATAAAAGATGCAGCCAACGCCATTTTCTTCAGTTTTTCTTGCCCCAGATGTCAGGTGCCCCCAAATAGGTAGGCTGAAAAATAGGCCAATAAAAATGCATGCACAAAAATAACATATCCTTCATCTACAAGCAAATTCACCAAAAATGTTGTATAGGATACAGAAGTGCAGATAAGTCCCAGCAAAGAAAGGGGGATGGTGGGTGCGTAACCTGCAACAGTGAATACACTCGAACATCTACATTTATGGTAGGTACACAACTGTACTATGTTCATCATGTTTCACTGTTGCAGTCATTACTCTTGGGTTGAATCCCAAAGCTGAGGAAGGGCGGCTGGGCTAAATAGGGATAGGAGAGGCTATGAGGCCCTGCAGAACTGCAGTGGCAAAGCCTGCTCTGGACTTAGAGTAAAGAGGTAAGTGGTAGTGCTTTGTGAAGGTGTGCACTGAACTCCAAGTTGCAGCCTCTAAGATATCTTTGGTTGGTACTCCTCTGAGGAAGGCTGCTGAAGTGGCTGCTGCTCTGGTGGAATGAGGCCTAATGCCCTTAGGCACTTATTTGCCATGTTGAAAATAGCAGAAATGGATGCAATGGCCTATCCATTTAGAAATAGTCTGTTTTGAGATAGCCTTTCCTTGTGATCCTGCAGCATATGGCACTAAAAGTTGATCAGTCTTTCTGAAAGCTTTAGTTCTGTCCAAGTAGAAGTGTAACTGCCTGTGTATGTCCAAATAATGCAGAATTTTCTCACCCTTGTTCTGTGGATTAGGATAAAAGGTAGGAAAGTGAATGGTTTGGTTAAAGGCCACACTGGACACCACCTTAGGCATAAATGTAGGGTTTGCCCTCAGAGAAACCCTGTCTGGATGAAAAATTATGAAAGGTTCCACAGCCATGAGTGCTTGTAACTCCGAGACTCGCCTTGCAGAGGTTACTGCTAGGAGTAGAGCTGTTTTTCAGGATAAGAATTTTATATCTGCTGTTGATGCTGGCTCAAAAGGAGTTAGTGTCAGTTTTTCCAAAACATAATTGAGGTCCCAGGCCGGAATTGGTGCTCTCCTTGGAGGTCTAATGTTTTTGGCCCCTCTGAGGTACTGCCTTATTAAAGGATAAGAAAAGATAGGTGGTTCCATATTGTAATGGGCTGATATGGCAGAGGCATGAATCTTAATTGATGAGAAAGAAAGGCCTTTGTTTAGAATCTCAGTTAGGTATGTAAAATCTGAGGGCTATTTGGCACACACGTGTCATTGCCTTGTTCCTGGTTCCAAGCACAGAATATCTTCCATTTTTCTGCATAAGATTTTCTGGTACTGGGCCTCCTGGCCTCCAAGATAACATCCATAACAGCTTTTGAAAGAGGAGTGTTCTGAATGGCTACATTATCCGCCATCCTGCCAGATTTAAGGTCCTGAGTTGGCTGTGCAGGATCTGATTGTTTTGTTGGGTCAGTAAGTGAGAAGTTTGAAGCAATATCCATGCTGGACCTTGAGACAAGCTCTTTAGGATTGGGTACCAGTGTTGGCATGGCCAGTCTGGTGCAATCAGTATCATTTTTGGCTTCTCTTGTCTGACCTTTAGGAGTACCCTGGGAAGGAGAGGCAGTGGGGGAAAAGCATATACTGTTAGATTTTTCCAGCTGAAGGATAAGGCGTCCACTTTCCATGCTTGCTTGTGATAAATCCTTGTGCAATATCTCTGCAATTGGCAGTTGTGAGGGGAGGCAAACAGATCTATGTCTGGGCATCCCCATTTCCTTATTATCATGCTGAAGACTTGTGGATCCAGTTTCCATTCGTGGGGATCCAAGAGGATTCTGCTTAGTTTGTCTGCCCGAGTATTTGTTTTTCCTGGCAGGAATTGTGCTTGCAGGTGAACTTGAAAAGCCAATGCTGTGTCCCATAAGGTCATTACTTGTCTGCAGAGGGGGTAGGAATGTGTACCTCCCTGCTTGTTTATGTACCACATGACCGTAGTGTTGTCTGTCTTTATCAGTAACTGTCCTGGATGAAGCAGGTCCTTGAAAGCTGTCAGGGCATTTTGAACAGCTAGCATCTCTTTTTGATTGATGTGAAGATGCATCTGGTTTTCAGGCCATGTTCCCTGAATACATTTTCCTGCCATATGGGCCCCCTAGGCATAATCTGATGCATCCGTTGTCAGTGTCTGCCTGGCTGTGGGTAATCTGAATGGCAGACCCTTGTTGTGGTGACAGCCTTCTGCCCACCATTGAAGCTCTTGTTGCAGGCAGGGAATGAGTGCAATTACTGTCTCCAGGCTGTGGCAATGCTGAGTCCAAACACTTTTTAGATACCATTGTAGTTTCCTCATATGCAGTCTGGCATATGGAATTAGTAGAATGCAACATGCCATGAAACCCAAGGCCTGCAGGATTTTCCTTGCAGATAAGTGGGTTTTTGTTGCCAATTTCTTGAAGTAAGTAGTCAGTTGCCTTTGTTTGTCTGGCGTGAGATAAGCCATCTGGGCAGTTGTATTTAAGCTTGCACCCAGGAATATTATCTCTTTGAGAGGGCACTAGTTTTGATTTCTTTTTGTTTACTGTGTAACCTAGGCCAATTAGTAATCTTTTTACAAATGCCAGATGCTTCAGAAGAATGTCTTTGTTCTCTGCTTGAATAAGGCAGTCGTCCAAGTAGGGATATATTTGAATTCCTCTTTGTCTGCAAAATGCAATTACTGGTGCCAGGCATTTTGTGAAGACCCTGGGTGCAGTAGATAAGCCAAAGGACAGTGCAGAGAATTGGTAATGCATTGAGCCAGCTATGAATCTGAGGTATCTTCTGCAAGACTGTCTGATTGGGACATGCAGGTATGCCTCTTTTAGGTCCAAAGTTACGAGCCCAGCCCTCTTGCCCAGCATGGGCAGTAGCTGCTGCAGAGTCAGCATTTTGAATTTTGGAACTTCCAGAAACGTATTTAGTAGAGACAGGTCCAGTATTGGTCTCCAGGTTTTGTTCTTTCTGGGTACTAGAAAGAGTCTGGAGTAAAATCCTTGCCCCTGCTCTTGTTGTGGTACTTGTTGAATGGCCCTCATGTCCATGAGGGCTGTGATTTGTTTTTGTGCCTCTGCCCATTGATTGTGTGGCAGGTCTGGCACACCTTTTGACCTTGGTAGAGTGTGAAAATGGAACCTGTAGCCTTGGGACACTATGTTCAGGACCCATTTGTCTTGGGTAATCATTTGCCAATTTGATGAAAAAAAAAGTGCTAGTTTTCCCCCTAAGGGGGCTGCCAAATGAAAAGTGCTTGGATCTGGTAGAGGAAAGTCATTGGGACTGTTTCCTGTAAGGTTGTGATTTGTCTTCTCCGCTTTTGGAGGTAGGAGCACCCCATTGTTTAGGCCTGTATGAGCCTTGGGGCTGAGATCTGCCTCTGGGATGCCTGTATCTGCCTCTTTGTGGTCTGTCTGACACTGGAAAGGACCAGTTTTTAGAGGGCCAGTTCCTGCTAAACCTGGGTGGCTGTACATGTAAGAAATCCTTGACTGTCTGCATGGATTTTGCTTTATCCTCCATTTTTTTCAACACCTCTTCTGCTTTAGTACCAAAGTATCATGCTGTAATGGTGCATCTAATAATTTTGATTTAATATGATCAGGCAGATTCTGTTCCTTTAACCAAGCATGCCTCCTAATAACAGAACCTGTAACAGCGGCCCTGCAAGAGGCCTCCAGTGAATCATAACCACATTGCAAAGTATGCTTTCTCACTTGTTCAGTTGCATGCAATAAATCCTGCAATTCCTTGTTCTCTGAACATTCAGTATTTGTCAACATTTTCTGTTTAAGCAGTGACATTAAATATTGCTGATATTTAAGCATATGAAACTGACAATTTAAAGCCCTTACAGCCAGGCTAGCAGAAGTGTAGACTTTTTCCCCCATCTGTCTAGAGCCCTAGAATCCCTATCAGAGGGGACAGGGTTTTTTGCAGTGGAAGCTTTAACCCCTTTGGGACCCTGAGATATAGTTTCTGGGTCAGCAGCGGGATTTTTATATAGGAATTTATGAGAATCTGGGACCCTGTAGTATCTGTCTGGCTTAGCAGGTGCAGGGGGTAAAGAGTCAGGGGACAGGCCGGACTCTGAAAATACATCATCTACAATGTCTAGAACAGGTGGAATAGCAAGGGGTATGTGATGAGGAAGTAGCAGGAAGTCTCTGAGCCTTTTCTTAGATTCAGAATAATCTTGGCTCTCCCAGTGGAAATGCTCCCTCATGGTATGCAGGGTTTCCCCAAAAGAATAATCCTCAGGAGGAGAGGCTGAAGTAATGGATTCTTCAGCATCAGAATCCTCATAGGGAAGCATGGAGTAATCCTGTTCAGAAGAGGAATCAGAGGAAATAGAAACCTGATCAGAAGAATCATACTCTGTCTCTTGCCTAGGCCTCTTATCAGGAGGGGGATGGGAGCCCCTGATCAAACTAATTAGGTCTTCGGCCATTTTGAGCATCTGTTTTTTAGGCATGGAAGTCTGAGAAGGAGAATGCTGTACTTGTTTCTTTGTCTTTAGAGCTGCTTTAGTCTTTGTCTTTGAAGCTGAAGATGGCTTAATATATAGTTGTGTAGGTCTGAAGACACCCTCAGAAGCCGATGCCTGCTCAGCGACTCCAGACCCATCTGAGGGAATGATTTCCGAGTGTCCAATACCTTGAGTTTCCAGAGGCCCAGTTGGCTCCACGTGGGAGTCGGAAGCGGCCTGTGGCTCTGAGGTAGTGGGTGCCCGGGGCTGTGAAAGCGCCTCACTGAGAACCGGCGACTGGCCTAGCAGAGGCTTCGTCATCGGTTTTGGACCTCGGATGCCTATCCTTTTCCTTGTCCTTGTGTTTTTTGTAAACTCTGGTTGTCAGCTGGTCCGACGGCATTATATAATTAAATCTTCGGCCAAAGTAATGAAATGCAAAATCGAACCGACGCTTGATAGTGCGTTGGTTAAATCTAGCACAAAACCGACAGCTAGCAACGTTGTGATCAGGGCCTAGGCAAGGAATACAGTAAGAGTGAAAATCCTTATGAGGTATTTGCTTCCCACAAGAAATACAATTGTTAACTTTTTCTGACATCAGTCTGGAGCAAGAAAAAAGTTTCCCCAGCGGGGTACTTAGCTTTAATGAAGACTTCGGTTCTGAAATTCGGATTTGAAAATCTCAGGAGTCGGCCGACCGGCACTTGCGAACTGTTTTTGCTTTGGGCATCGCACGGCAAGAAAGACTGAAGAAAATGACGTCGGCTGCATCTTTTATACCCCTGGCGCACTGACATCAGGGAAGAGGTGACAGCAACCGAAGCCGGACCTAGACTTTGGAATTCTGGCCGACTGAGGGTAGCCTGCCAGCATGATAACCCAACAGTAATGACTGCAACAGGTTACACAAAAGAAAGCTAAGTAAAATGCAAACACAAATAAATTATGAAGCAGCAGGTAGGAGGGTCAGTCTACGGGGGGGGGAATTATGGATACTTTGTAATCCCTCTATAAACCTGGCCCTGGTGACAGGTTGAAATGAAGGGCTCCTGCCTTTACCAGGTGTATCTGTAATGATACATTTAGCTTTCCTAGGACAGAAGAAATACTACTAGGTACTCAACCTTTACCCTTACCTTTCCTGGGTAACTCTCTAGTACCTGGGACTACAGCAATGCTGTAGGAATGCAGATAGCATGCCAACAAGACACCTACAAGTAACAATTGGAAATACATTTTTATTTATCAGATGTGCTGCTTGAGGAATGCTTATTTTGCTATATACATAATAGTAATCCATTATGTTTCAATAACCAAAGTAGAAAAAAAGCCATGAACTATTAACAAGAGCTAAATCTCAGAAACACTGCAGTTAATTACAAATATGATAAAGATATTTAGCCCCACAGTGTTACTGCTTCCGTGGTTTAGTGTCCAGCACAAAAACAGGATCTGATGTCCATTTTTATTCTTCCTCAACTAATGGGAATGGATCTGATCTTCAGACCCAACTCAGCCCTTTTTTACTAGCTTGTGGCCACCAACAAACCATCAAGCTCCTTCCCTACCCATAATGCACCACCCTAACATCCCTCAGATCTCATTTGCTGCTTTAGCGTTTAGATGTGGTCGCCTTCAGCTCTAGAGTTTTCAGTGAGAGAGAAGACAATTTTCCACTTTGCCTTTCTAAAACCCTTTATAAATAATTCTTCCTTTAATCTTTGTTTTCCACTTTTTGCATTATCTTTATTATATTTTGAGTGTCAATATTTTCTACCATCATGGTAGGCCTGTCTCCTTCCCATCTATCCTTCTTTACACATAGTGTAAACTCTGTCATTACCTTTGCTGGCTTTCTTCTCTTTTCTACAAGTTTTTTTTTTGTAGTTCTTAAATACCATTGCTGGTATGGTTTCCTTTTTATATTTTCTTTTCTGCCTATTCAAAAAAAAAATTACTTTCACTCTCTCTCTCTGTTAACTATGAAAATGTCTAAGAAGGATCCAACAGGTTTTAAAAAATGTGACAGTGTGGGCACAAGTTGCCTTTGTCTGATGCCCACAATCTTTGTGTGCATTGTTAAGGACCAGAACATTTACAACAAGACTGCAGTATGTGTCGTGGGTTCAATGACCTCGAGCTTTAGCAGGCAGGAAAACTAAGCGGATTTTAAAGGGGTGACTACCATCTTCCTTTCCTGAGAACATTGTAGGGGTTCCATCCCCCAAACAGCCTCTGCCTCTTCTGAACCATGAAGAAAGAACGAAAAACTGCATCCAAATCTACATCCAATCTGACCATCATCAGATCCAACCACACATATTTCGGATCCTTCATCCTCAGATCCATCCAATCATATTTCAGATCCTACCAAGTCTGGATCCGGTTACTTCCAGGGTACCGTCTTCCTTTTTAGAGAGGCACTCAGAGTCACCATCTCTGGACATGGAGAAAATGAGGACAAGTCTCATGGAGTCCTCATGGTTCCTACCCCTTCGGGTTAGGAGGGCACCGATAACAGCTCCTTCTCTAATTTAACTGCTGGTTTTAGAGCCCTCGGATCTGAGCTTTCCAGGTCTGTCTGGTTTGGATCCGAGGAAAACATTGCCTTTGGATTTAACTACTGCTGAGTGCACCAGCTCCAATATCCTCAGAGCCGAAGCTTTCCTGTCAGATCTGAGAGGATGGGGTCGACTCTGAGGCTTTCTGAGCCATCTCTTCCTCTTAAAGCTTTGGCACTGAAAAGCTTGGCTTTGTCTTCCTCCTCAGGTGTATTGTTCTTGGGGCAGAAGGAGGTGATAAGCTGGAAACTCACTTTCTCATCTCCGTTGGCTTCCTTCTCCCCAGAGCTGTCTGCCTTTGAGGTAGTGTAGAGAGTGTTCGCTATGCCAGCAGGTCAGACAGGTCCTTCCCCACTCAGATCCCCCTCTACTTCTCAGATGACTTTGCACTGTGATCCTCAAAATTCTACCCCACACAGCCAGCCCAAAGCTTCCAGTCTACCGAGCAGGGTATTTTGATTTCTTCTGAAATTTCTCCAGGCCACCTCACCAAGGAAGTCCTGAGGAAGAGAAAGTGCAAAAGAAGGCAGTTGCACTCTCCTCAGGGGTCAGTCACTGAGGATACTGATTTTGATGAAGGGGCTGAGTCCCCCAAATCACCACCTAATGACATCTCATTTGGTGACAGTCTTGAGATCCTAAAGCAATAGGGTGTTTGGTCTTCCCAAAACCCTTCTCCTGAGGAATAAGTATTTCTGGAAGCATTTGGTACTGGTCAGTCTATTTCCTGGGTTACTTCACTGGCAGATGAACTTATTGGTTTGCTCTTCAAGTGGGCATGGAAGGAACCTGATATGACTCGGCCAATTCCCAAAAGACAAGAATGGATTCTGGCTTCACCAATAGGGTGGGGATATTGGAGTAAGGGACTTCCAGTAGATGCCATGGTTGTGGCGGCAGCTACAAAAAAAGGAACTCGCTGAACAGAGTTCCAATGTCCATCCTCCTAATAGAGAGTCGAGGGCAACTGACAGATTTGGAAAGTATGTTTATGCTTCAGCAATGTTTTGCACTTAGATTGCTGAACTATTTAGCACATTTTACTAGGCTACAAAGAGATTTCATTAAAGAATGATCCAAATCTGTTTCTGAAACTAGAACTGCTGAGGCTCAATCTTCATTAGTCTCTCAGTTGGTTACCATACAGGGTATATCCAATCCATCCATGAGCCTCATCTCACATGCTGCAGAAGGCACCTCAGGGGCTGTGGGTTCAGGAATTTCTATCAGGAGCCATACCTGGATGCACCTGTGTGACTTTGTGGAGCCCAACAAGTCATTGCTAATCAGTGCTCCTTTTGACAGCAGTTCTTTGTTGGGGCCCACAGTCAAAGACACACTCTCCAGGTGTGAGAAAGATGGAAAGACCCTACCTGCAGTGGCATTTTTCAATCCCTCAAAGGACCTTTTCAAGGAATCAAAGGGGAAGTTGAAAAATGTGGTTCAGAAAATTTCAGGGTCCTTTCCGGGACACACATGGAGTTAGTTCCCGGAGAGGCAGAGGAGGCCCACAAAACCAGGGGTCTAGAGACTCTTTTACTGACAGACCCTTTCAGCACTCCTTAATGGAGGCCTGATTGCCTACCTCTGAAGACAGTCTGGGGGTCACTTATCTCTGAACTAGAGAGCCTGAATAAGTATTACAAAAGACAGTTGGGTGCAGCAAATTATTTCCAAAGGTTATATAACTCCCTATCTCCTCCATTATCCAGAACAAATTCTCAATGTCCCACTCAATCAGAGGGAAGCAGCAGCACTAGAAATCCAAAAGCTGCTAGAGAAAAGAGTCACCCAAGAGGTCCCACCAGATCAGATTGAATCCAGCCCTTACTCAAGATTCTTTTTCGTACCAAAGAAATCAGGGGACTGGACACCAATTTTGGATCTCAGTGTATTGACCTAGTTGGTTTGACACACAAAGTTGCAGATGGTTATGGTTCAGTCCATTCTGCCCTTTCTAGGCAAGGAAGACTGGATGTACTCAACACATCTTCAGGATGGGTACTATCACATAAAGATAAATAGATGTTCCAGGAGCTAGTCATTATCAGTTCAGAGCGCTGTCCTTTGGTCTCACCACAACCCCCAGGGTGTTCACCAAGTGCATGGCAGTGGGTGCAACTCACTTAAGACTGCAAGGATTCCAGGTGTTTTCATATGTAGATAACTGGCTTATCACCACCCTGAACAGGCATTGCCTGATGGAAGCTTGGGATCAGGTGTTATAGATGTATTCACATCTTGGAATAACAATAAATTGCAAGTCTTGTCTGCAACTGACCCAGGCATTATATGAACAGTGTTCAACACAGTATCTATGGTAGCTTCTCTTCCTCTATCAGGAGTGCAAACAATAAGGATGCAGGTCAGGAAAATAATTTGCAGTACCAGAATTTCAGCCCAATTGATTCTGAAAGCCCTGGGATCAGTGTCAGCGGTAATAACTTTAGTCTCTTTAGCCAGAATCCACATGCGAATTCTTCAGTAAATACTAGCAACTCAATGGACAATGCTTTCTGAGCCCATGTCTGTGACGATAAGAATAATCCAGGTATGCAAACAATACCTTTCCTGGTGGATGCAGTCAGAACAGCTGTTACAAAGTTGTCCTTTCATCTTCCCTAAGCTTAACGCCATAGTGACCATGGACGCTTCCTAGATTGGGTGGGGGGGGGGGGCACAGAGGATAAGATCTGGTTCCTCCTTGTTTGTTGATGTATCAGAGTACTGATATCTTTTCTCTCTGAACTGCAGTTGTCCAAAGAGGAAGAGTCCAGGAATGCCTGCAACACTAAGAGCACCACTCTCATCTCCAGAAAAGATATCAGTAGTCTGGTACATCAACAAACAAGGAGGAACCAGATCTTATCCCCTGTGTTGGGAAGCCCTCAGAGTGTGGCAATAGGTGATATCTTCCAACTGCTTTCTAATAGCAACTCATATTTCAGTGAAGTCCAATGTGATAGCAGACAAACTGAGCAGGTCCATTTTAATACTTGACGAGTGGTCTCTCAACAACAAAGTGATGGACATGATTTTCAGTCGGTGGGGCCAGCCTTGCTGAGATCTTTTTGCATCTCCCCAAAATAAGTGCAGCAGCTTCTTTGCCTTGATCCCCCCCCCCACCAGCAGAATCACAGAGGGATGCTCTGCTCCATGATTGCCCCTCGGTCTTCTCTATGTTTATCCTCCAACTCCCCTAATTCCCATATTCCTTCAGAAAGCAGCCTGGTTGAACTCATCCTCATTGCACCTTACTGGCCTCAGCAGATTTGGTTCCCCTTCCTTTGGCCTAATCTATTACACCAACCTTAGATTCTGGATCCAATTCCAGACATTCTGTCTCAACCAACAGGCATGGTTCAACCGGATATCTCAAATCTCAAACTAACAGTGTGGTTTCTCCAATTCCTTTAAATGCAAGGCAACCAATGCTTTCTTCCCCTGTTCATTCCATACTTCTGTCTTCCCATAAACCTTCCACTAGGAAACTCTACAGGAACAAATGGAGAAGATTTGTTTATTGGGGAAAACAGAATTAGATAGACCCCTTCTCAGCTCCATTTCATTCTGTTCTAGAATTTTTAGTGAGTTTGTTTAATGAGGGTGCTAGTTCATCAACTATTAAATTTCAGCTTGCAGCAATCTCTAACTTTCATGTGGGATTTCAAAACTCTTATGGCTTCCTCTAAACTGTGCAAAGCATTTTTGAAGGTACTCTTCTGATAAGACCACCGTATAAAGACCCCATGCCACCATGGGATTTAAATTTGCTACTGCAAGCCTTAATACTCTCCCTTTAAACCTGCAGATAAATGTGATCTCAAATTTTTGACCTGGAAAACTGCCTTTTTAGAATCAAATACATCTGATAGCAGAATTTCAGAACTTCAAGTGTCATCTTCTAAGCCCTCATATACGAATTTTCATAAGGATACGGTCATGTTAAGTACTAATGCTTCCTTCCTTCCTAAGGTGGTGTTAGAATCCAACCTTAATCAGTCCATTAACTTGCCAGTATTTTTCCCACAGTATGTGCTGCACTTATTGAATGTTCACAGACAATTACATTTCTACCTAGACAGAACAAAACAGATTAGAAAGACGGATCAGTTATTTGTTTCCTTTGCACATAATAAATTGGGTGAATTGGTTACAAAGGTAACTCTATCTAGATGGTTGACAGATTGCATTTTATTTGTCTAAAACAGATTGAATCTCTCCTTATCAAAAGCATTAAAGGCTTATTCAGCCAGATCTATGGCAACTTCTGCTGTATTCCAGTCTCGAACTTCTATGGACAATATATGTGCGGCTGCAACTTGGTCAAATCCACATACCTTTATCACTCATTACAAACTAGATTTGGTCCCAAGGGGAAGAGCAGCATTTGGCACAACCATACTCAAGAATATCCTTCCTTAGAGACACCCAGGAAATAAAGTAGCTGGGGACTCTGTCCCATTAACTGAAGAATAAATGGAAGTGGACAACATCAGATAAAGAAGTCATGTACTTACCAGAACGTTCCATCTGTGGTGTCCATTTTCCTTCTTCCTCAACTCCTCACCCACCAACCCCCTCCTTATTTCATAACTGACGTCTGAAGGAATGAGCTACTTCAGGACACCTGTGTCCTTTGTATTGAACTCCAGTTATGGTACTTCTTCTTTAGACTTCCTGTCAAGCTGCAAACAAGGCCTGAGGGATGTTAGTGGTGGTGCATTATGGGTAAGGAAGGAGCTCAAGAGCTTGTTGCTGGCCATGAGCTAGTAAAACGGCTGAGTCAGAGCCAAGGATCAGATCCAATCCCATTAGTTGAGGAAAAATGAAAACTGACAACACAGATGGAATGTTATTATAAGTGCATAACTTCTTTTTTTGTTCTGTTTGGCAAACACTGTTATTGAAAAAGATGTTGGAACAGTAAAATCCTGTAATATATCAAAATACTGACTAACACATGAATACACATAAGTTGCATCTTATGTACAGCCTCATATTTTGACATGCAGATTAACACATTATATCAGTTTCTGTAGTAAAACATAGCTAATGAACACCCTTACAAAGTGCACAATGTTACCCATGGTCGGCCTCATTTACTTAATTCCAGTGCCAATCAAATATAAAGATGAAGATGCCTCCTCCTACAGTCCAGAGATGTGTTGAACTGAAGATCTTTCAAACTGCCCATAGCTGTGTGTACATGTGTAAGTGGGTAAGTCAGTGTGCATACCCTGTGATGGGCTGAGACATTCAGCTGAGGCCTTATTTGCCTAAGCTGGTGGTAGCTAGAATCTGTAAAAGATCATATGTTACTTATCAAAAAGGGTAGGTGTTCTTTAACTTTTATTTTACATACGTGCATCTAGGCAAACATATTTGAATATAACAGTAATTCATATACATAAAAATTCATTAGTATGTAGTATGTAAATTAATTGTATACATTACCCTCATACCCTCAGAGTCTTAAAGAACCCACTGTGAGCACTAAGAGCTATACTCAAACGGGGCTATTTCTGTGATTGTCAAACATGTGACTCAAAGACATGATAACTACAATGAGGAAAGTTAACATTATCAGCTAATTTTCATACCTCTGAATCTCAAGGTGTAACCATTAGTGTTTATCATCACTTTTCTGAGGTAATCGCCTCTGGTGGCCCACGGATCACATTGGCACAGGAACCACCCACTCACTTTCCCACACTCATGCACACACACATGCGCGCACACACTCATACACACACGCACACACGCACATACGCACACACACACACACACACACACACACACACACACACACACACACACACACACACACACACACACACACACACACACATGCACACACACACATGCACACACACACGCGCGCACACACTCATACACACACGCACACACGCACATACGCACACACACACACACGCACACACACACACACACACACGCGCGTGCACACACACACACACGCACACACGCGCACACACAACACACACACACACACAAACACACCCACACACTCATACACACACACACACACACACACACACACACACACACACACACACACACAACATATCTGTACCTTAGTTTACAGAACATCCTTAATGTAACCTGTTATTACGTCCCTGCCCATTGTAAGTCGTGAATGATTACAGTCAATAATGCATGACGTTAGAGTTTCATTCTTAGAAAATGCATCATGATGCCAGACCAGTAGCTCTATTAACTTGTTAAGTTAGTCAGAGTAATATTTAAAATTCCTCCCTGGTGCCATCTAGTGCTCCTTCTGGCTTTGTCTGGAAGTCTTCAGCATGGTCATTTAGAGGTATGTCAACTCCCACATGGACAACCCCCACCTTAGTTGTCCCTGACTTTACAAAATGCTCTTGATTTTGCCTCGTATACCCATTCTGTCCATTCTAATTCATGGTTTACTATCAGAATGATGAATGTAGGTTCAGCAAACACAGAATGTCGAATAACAGTTGGCTGACTTCCGTGTTGCCGAACTACACACATTCGAGTCCCTGGTTTGGTGAATGCACTATGCATTCGCACATATGTGGTCGACCTTAGGACTAGAGATTGCAGTACAATGTGAATCATGAAATTTACCTTTTTCCCCACTGTAGTGTGATCTCAGAGTTGGAATATATAATTTGCAGGGGGTATGGGGGTGCAGGGGGCCTTGCCCACTTGCAAAAACGGGCACTTCTATGTTGTGCAGTCTGTACATACTGCTGAAAACTACAACATCCATTGCTGTTCTGAAAGGTGCAGGGGAAGGCATATATTGAATAATGCCGAATTCGAATAATCAGCATTAAATTTGACATACTGCCTTTCTTTCATTACATTTTTCGGTATTGTGATTTGTGCAAATGAACGGAATTTATTCTGTCATTCATGATTTTGACAGTAAACCGTAGTTCATGGACAACTGCAATCAGACAATATTTCCCAATATTAGATGTTAATACCGCTTATAGTTCAGAAATACATTACAATGCAAGAAGTACTTCATGAAGTCCTCAGTTGGCATACAGGACTAAAACTATACTTATGTAAGCTGCATCTGCTCTAAAGGTGTAAGGTCTGAACCTTTTTCTCCCTTAATTTTTTTAAGGTGACTTAAGGCAATATTTAAACAATCTCTACAATGTCTAGTGTTACTGCCGAGGACTAAATCTCGGCTACATTAAGGCACTGCTCCCTGTAACAAGCGCACAGGGGGGTCAAAGCTTGATTTTTTTCCCTTTTTATTATTATATTTTTCAATGACGTAAGGTACGTTACTTTAGTTCCCTGATGTCTACTGTTAATACAGATGACTAAACCTCTGTTTGGTTACCCAGCTGCTTTTTATGCCAAGGGTACAGGGTTTGAAGACTTTTCCTCAACTTTTTTAAGTGACTTAGCATAATATTTAAAGATCCTTAGAGTCTTGCATTTCCCACAGCCCCACCCATACATTTTTTGTGCTGTAAGAATGTTGTTCTATTAACTTTTTAAAGTAAGTTCAGCATAATATTTAATGATAATCCCTGATGTCTAGTCCTCCATATCCAAATGTCTTTCATGCTGAGAAATTGTTGTTCTGACTTTACAGTGTTGTTTAAGGAATATCACCAGCGTCTAGTGTTCTCAAGATATGACAGCCCACCCCCCCCGCACACACACACATGTACACACACACACACACACACACACACACACACACACACACACACACACACATGTGCGTGCACAGTGACACACACATATCCTGTCCGTTAACTAATCCTCTACTGCAACCACCCACAGGCACCCAGTCCCCTGAGACCAATTATCCTTCTGCATACACTGACACATGTGGCCACATAGACACAGATGCACATATCCCCCCAAAACTATTTTCCCACTATTTGGAAAAATGAAACTATAAAACCTCCCCCTCTGAAACCCCAGCCCTCCCATCCATCAGACTTTCAGCAGGTTACTATTCTTTCTGCCCTACGAAATACTATGGAAAAATTACTTTATTTTGCAGCTCATGTAATACAGTAATCAATAACCCCTTCTTTCTCAAAAGCAGCATGGATTTGGTCTGGTCACATTACATCCACAGCTATCCGGACACTGAGTGAAAACAGTCTTCTTGGAATAGACAACGGCCAAATTACTAAAAAATGCATTGACCTCACCAGATCCTTTAATTTTGTTGAATGCATAGTCTGTCGCACACCAAAAGTAATTCAAAATCCCTTTTTAAAATTAGTCAATCCATGACAAATTGCACTCACACCAAAAATAATTCAAAATGCCTTTTTAAAATTTGTCTATCCATGACAAATTGCTCTATCAGTCTATGCTTTGCTTGAGTATTCAGAGTTTAGAAAATATAACCAAAGTCTGTGTATTCATTTTTTTCTTTTTGCATATGGTAACAAACTTTTCTGCCAAGCTAAACTTTCAGATGTTATATTACAGAATGCATCTTTCCCAATCAAATAAATGACCTCACCTTATCATCTCATCTTACCTGTTACCTGTGGTATAGTACCTGTTACCTGTGGTGTGATACTACCTGTTAATCACTGTGTAATACTACCTGTCACCGGTGCTATACTGCATGTCACCTGTAGTGTGATAATACCTGGTGCCTACAGTGTGAAACTACCTGTTATCTGCTGTTTGATACTACCTGGCACTGGTGTGATACTACATGTCACCTGTAGTGTGATGCTACCTCTTACTGTGGTGTGATACTACCTGTTACCTGTGGTGTGATACTACCTGTTACCTGTGGTGTGATGCTACCTGTCACCTGTAGTGTGATGCTACCTCTTACCTGTGGTATTATACTACCTGTCACTGGTGTGATACTACCTGTCACCTGTAGTGTGATGCTACCTCTTACCTGTGGTGTGAAACTATCTGTTACCTGTTGTGTGATACTACCTGTAATCTGTAGTGTGATACTACCTGTTACTTGTTGTGTGATACTACCTGTAATCTGTAGTGTGATACTACCTGTTACCTATGGTGCAATACCAACTGTTACTTGTTGTGTGATACTACCTGTCACCTGTGGTGTGATAGTACCTCTTACCTGTGGTGTGATACTATCTGTCACCTGTAGTGTGATACTACTTGTTACCTGTTGTGTGATACTACCTGTAAACTGTAGTGTGATACTACCTGTCACCTGTAGTGTGATACTACCTGTTACCTGTAGTGTGATACTACCTGTTACCTGTTGTGTGATACTACCTGTAATCTATAGTGTGATACTACCTGTTACCTATGGTGCAATACTGCCTGTTACTTGTCGTGTGATACTACCTGTCACCTGTAGTGTGATAGTACCTGTTACCTGTAGTGTGATACTACCTGTTACCTGTTGTGTGATACTACCTGTTACCTGTGGTGTGATACTACCTGTTAACTGTTGTGTGATACTACTTGTAATCTGTAGTGTGATACTACCTATTACCTGTTGTGTGATACTACCTGTAATCTGTACTGTGATACTACCTGTTACCTGTGGTGTGATGCTACCTGTCACCTGTAGTGTGATGCTACCTCTTACCTGTGGTGTGATACTACCTGTTACCTGTTGTGTGATACTACCTATAATCTGTAGTATGATATTACCTGTTACCTGTGGTATGATACTACCTGTTACCTGTTGTGTGATATTATTTGTTACCTGTGGTAAGATACTACCTGTTACCTGTTGTGTGATACTACCTGTAATCTGCAGTGTGATACTACCTGTTACCTGTTGTGTGATGCTACCTGTTACCTGTGGTGTGATACTGCTTGTTACTTGTCATGTGATACTACCTGTCACCTGTAGTGTGATACTACCTGTTACCTGTTGTGTGATACTACCTGTAACCTGTAGTGTGATACTACCTGTTACCTGTTGTGTGATACTACCTGTTACCTGTGGTGTGATACTACCTGTTACCTATTGTGTGATACTACCTGTAATCTGTAGTGTGATACTACCTGTTACCTGTTGTGTGATACTACCTATAATCTGTAGTGTGATATTACATCTTACCTGTAGTGTGATACTTCTTGTAATCTGTACTGTGATACTACCTGTTACCTGTTGTGTGATACTATATCTCACCTGTAGTGTGATGCTACCTCTTACCTGTGGTGTGATACTACCTGTTACCTGTTGTGTGATACTACCTGTAATCTGTAGTGTGATACTACCTGTTACCCGTTGTGTGATACTACCTGTTACCTGTGGTGTGATACCACCTGTTACCTGTTGTATGATACTACCTGTAATCTCTAGTGTGATACTACCTGTTATCTGTTGTGTGATACTACCTGTTACCTGTGGTGTGATACTACCTGTAATCTGTAGTGTGATACTACCTGTTACCTGTTATATGTTACTACCTGTTACCTATTGTGTGATACTACCTCTTACCTGTAGTGTGATACTACCTGTTACCTGTGGTGTGATACTACCTGTCACCTGTAGTGTGATGCTACCTATAATCTGTAGTGTTATACTACCTGTTACCTATGGTGTGATACTACCTGTCACTGGTGTGATACTACTTGTCAGCTGTAGTGTGATACTACCTGTAATCTGTAGTGTGATACTACGTCTTACCTGTGGTGTGATGCTACCTGTTACCTTTTGTGTGATACTACCTGTAATCTTTAGTGTAATTCTACCTCTTACGTGTGGTGTGATACTACCTGTTACCTGTTGTGTGATACTACCTGTAATCTGTAGTGTGATACTACCTGTTACCTGTTGTGTGATACTACCTATTACCTGTGGTGTGATACTACCTGTTATCTGTTGTGTGATACTACCTGTAATCTATAGTGTGATACTACCTGTTACCTGTTGTGTGATACTACCTGTAATTTGTAGTGTGATACTACCTCTTACCTGTGGTGTGATACTACCTGTTACCTGTTGTGTGATACTACCTGTAATCTGTAGTGTGATACTACCTGTTACCTGTTGTGTGATACTACCTGTTACCTGTGGTGTGATGCTACCTCTTACCTGTGGTGTGATGCTACCTCTTACCTGTGGTGTGATACTACCTGTTACCTGTTGTGTGATACTACCTGTAATCTGTAGTGCGATACTACCTGTTACCTGTTGTGTGATACAACCTGTAATTTGTAGTGTGATACTACCTCTTACCTGTGGTGTGATACTACCTCTTACCTGTTGTGTGATACTACCTGTAATCTGTAGTGTGATACTACCTCTTACCTGTTGTGTGATACTACCTGTTACTTGTTGTGCCTGCTTCCTTATAACTCAGCATCACTGCTAAATCATATGGCTCTGCAACAGTACACTGAGTGTTCTGTTTCTTGCAAACTTTTTCTAACATAATACTAGTTGTGTGTTGCATTTTGAATTGTTAATGTTTCAAAACTGTACATTCTGTATGGAAATTCTGGAAAAAAGTTACTGACAATATGCTTCTCTGTTACTTTGTGGATATTATACAAGTTTTATATGATTGCTGACACAAAGTTAGCTGTCTCACTAACGTAGTGTTTCTGAAAAATATTTTCCATGCCATTGGTGGAAGATAAAATTGTATCCTCACTGGTCTAATCTTCACTCAGCATTGTCTCGAACAGTTTATCTGCTCTCTGTCAACTCAGTTCTATGACTAACAGCCTCATTAGAATCTGTTAACTATAAAAGTTTACCTGCATCAGCATTCACTTAGGAAAATAGGTACAATATTGACAAGTAATCCAGGGGACTATAAGATGACATAGACTCCTTTAAGCAAACAATTCAATGTTTGTGACAACCTTTTCAAGCAGGTAACAGTACTCACCTTCCAAACTGAGCAGGGATGTACATGGTAATCCTTGTGTAACCTTGCATAAATCCATCTGATTATCAAGACTAGACCTAAAAGACTCGCAAGATGAATCATCTGTCCTCATTATTTCTCCAAACACACTCAATTCCAAAATCTCAGACTTCTTTTCTTAATAAGAACATGTTCAGATATTTTTTTAATTGTAATTATATGATACATTCTCTAATTGATAACCTTTAAATGCATGGCTGCTTCCACATCACTTATTTAACAACCATCTCCACAATAAATTCAGATTATCTGATGTAATTCTAAACCTTTTTATGTTTTTCCTCAAAACATTTGCACTTTTTTTTCTAAGCCTTTCTATGGTAAAAAATCCACCTATCTTAGATGTTTTCATGTGAAGCTGTGAAGGGGAACTTTACAAACTTTTGGGCAGTGGAAAGAAAGGGGAATATTAGTTCTAATTTAAATCTACCAGAACAGAAGGCACTGTTAGATCTGCAAAATGATACCCAGATCGTCATTAGACCTGGAGATAAAGGCAGTCCAGTGGTAGCCATGGATAAGGAATATTATTTCACTACTATAACTGAAATGCTCCATTATGAGAAAACTTATAAATTGGTAGACAGAAGCACTGTTAGTATGATGCATGAGAGAGTTATGAGTATGTTAAGCGAATGTGTTAAATTGAACCTCATGTCTACAGAGTCAGTCCAGTATTTTTGTGTTGAATTTCCCTTTATTCCTATTATTTTATTAAATTCTAAAGTTTTTTGCATTGGTGACTTTCCTGTGTTTCTGCATGAAATATTACTGTTCAAGTTTTTGCATTTATTCTGGTTTTCATACAGTTCATTGCCAGCATTTCCACATCCAGTCATTACATACAAATATAATGATGATTTATTGAGCCTCAACCATCTTTTCCACATTGTTAAATAATACCCCTTTCTTTTCTGAGCTCAACCTTGAACTCCACATCATATTAGATACACCTGTAACGATGATTTATTGAACCTCAGCCATCGTTTCCATATTATTAAATGATACCTGTGATGCTCCAGCACTGGCAGCAGTAATCAAGGAGCCTCAATCATCATCACTAGCACCAGTGAGGGACAGACATTGGGAGGATGACCGATGCACACAGCTCTCTGCATCTAGTGCAATTTCCCTTAAGAGCAATAGCGACCACAGTCAGTCTGGGACTGGTTTATCCCTCTTTCTCCAGGTCCCTGGTAAGACTCCCCACTGGCACAGCTATAGGGTTGAGAACTCAGCTGAGTGGCCAAGCCAAGACCTCCAGCACCCTCTCTGTCCAACCAGTGCTTTCTGTCCCTGCCCAAGTAGCTGACACACACACACACACACACACACACACACACACACACACACACACACACACACACACACACACACACACACACACTTTGAGATTTGATTTATTCACACACACACACACACACACACACACACACACACACACACACACACACACACACACACACACACACACACTTACTTTGAGATTTGATTAATACACACACACACACAAACACACACACTTTGAGATTTGATTTATTCACACAAACACACACACACACTTTGAGATTTGATTAATACGTGTACACACACACACACACACACACACACACACTTTGAGATTTGATTAATACGTGCACACACACACACACACACACACACACACACACACACACACACACACACACACACACTTTGGGATTTGGTTGATATACACACACACACACACACACACACACACACACACACACACACACACACACACACTTTGGGATTTGATTGATATGCACACACACACACACACACACACACACACACACTTTGGGATTTGATTGATATGCACACACACACACACACACACACACACACACACACACACACACACACACACACACACACACACACACACACACACACACACACTTTGAGATTTGATTAATACGTATACACACGCACACACTCACACTTTGAGATTTGATTAATACACACACACACCTGGGGAAGGCTGGCACAGGTTTACTAGCTATGCTCCTTTCTGCTCAGACTGTTAAGGTATTTTTTACTGCCACCAGCCACTACTTATCAGCTACTTTAAGGCCCTTAGCAAAGGCTGTCCAATCTCACTGTGTAATATTAATATCAATTAAATGGTAATTTGACCAACAGCAAGACTATTAGGAGCGGCCTACAATGGCACCAAATAAGTATGCAAGTACTCTCAGAACTTAAATATGTCTCACAAATATCAGCCACAGTGAAATGTTTAAATAGATTTAATAATAAACAATAAAAGAACAAGAAAATACTCAGTGTACAATTACAGTTTCATCAGAGTTCAAAATGAATACTTAAAACAACATAGCAGGACAATCTCAAATAAATACAGAAAAACATCTAAATTAAGTTCAGCTATATTCCTGACCAAATTAATTTTACTGTTCCATAGACTTACTTACAGAGCAAGCAAGACAGATGTGGTGAATGCATCTTCTTCTCAGGTCAAAGGCAAAATATAGAATGCTATCTCTCTCTCAGAGACTTTCCAAATTAATATCCAAATATTACTGCTGGGATACTTGCAGAATGATACAATTTTTTGTCATCTGACTTCAGTTCCCAGGCTCAAAACAACCACTGATGGCAGCTGGTAGCATTTAGCATTTACCTGTAAAGATACATAAACAAGGGCTTTTTCTTAGATCTAAGGCAGATCCTGTAAGTCATAAAACAATAAACACTTCGAAGACAATACAAAAAACTTCTAGTGCTATGCACTGAAACCAAAAGATAACATCCTTTTATTACTTGGTCATAAAGTAATTTAAATTTTCAGCTATATTTCTGAAATTAACCTCCTGTGCTTCAGTTTCCATTGCTAAAATATACATCTAAACAGTTACAATAGTGTATAAACAGTTCTGTTCTAATCCAGCAGGGTACACTGTAGTCACATCTCTAAACTCACTACTTTACAAAATATCTCATCAGCACATGTCTGTACAAACTACCTTATATGACATGCACTTCTAATACATTTGTAACACAAATATCTTATATGAATCATGTTGATATTCAAAAAAGTCATATAATTATTTACAAAGTTCCAGACAGCTTGGCTGGCAGTATCTCCTTTCATGACAACGCCCCTCTCTCCTGGGTTCATCCTTAAACTCCACATTATAGTACATATCTTTGTCAGTAAGTTATATAAAAATTCCTCCACATACCTAATGCTACTGAATTTATTAAATATACATTTTTTCTGAACAATCATTCAAACACTCTCCACAACAAACACTACAGTAGTTTTGGTCTGTTCTAAAATATCCTCCCAGTACTTTCTTACAATCTCTTTCCCACCAAACTGTAATACCTGTTCCTTTAGATTTTTCTTTATTAAATTATCATCCAATATGCACTTCCAGTTCTTTTATTACTTATACTTACCAGGCCTTCTTATTTACCACTAACACTCTGTCATCATAAGACATAACTAATGGTAAAAAAAGACATTACTAATGCTATCTTAGTTTATCAAAAAAAATAAAAAACAGCAGTTTGCATTCTTCAGATACCCTACCGCATGTCTACAAAGAAAAGACTATGTGCATCCCTTCTTCTGTTTTAACCCTTTTACTTAACCACCCATTAACCCAGTCTCACATCTCCTGTTCAGTACACAGACTTTAAAGTTTACATTATTTTTTCACATACCTCACAATCTTATAAATGTTCCTCAGTATCTAATATGATTAACTGCATGTAAAACATAACACACCTAGCACCAGTTTTACCATGCGGATACGATCTATGGATTATTTTATTACTTAAATGTTATTTCTTTACTTTTCCTTGCTTTTATACCAAAATTTCCCTCTATTTAAACTTCACACAACACTACACCAAATCTCTTTTGTAAAATTGTCATCATAATTTTATGTACCGTGTTGGTTAAGGTAAGTGGAGTGCAGTTACCCATCTATTCACTTAATCCATATAAATGTAATCATAACCTCACAAGTTTCTTCCTCTATTACACCATTTCATTCCGTTCATTCAGTTGCTACCAGAAAGCTCGCTTCTGCCATCATCACCAAACCATATTTTCCAATTAGTGACCATCTTTTTATCCTCTCCACCATTACCTTTAATTCCTCCAGTATTGTATCCTTTCCAAAAACACCAAATTGTCTATCAGTTCTTAACTTTTTTAACATCCACCATTTTTTCTTTAACATACAATATTTTTTTCTTTAACTTACAATACTTTTGTTTAAAATCCATCACTTTTCTTTAATGCTCATCACTTTTTCATTAACATGCAATACTTTTTCTTTAACTTACATTACTTTTTCTTTAACATACATTACTTTTTCTTTAACTTACATTACTTTTTCTTTAACATACAACACTTTTTCTTTAACTTACATTACTTTTTCTTTAACATACATTACTTTTTCTTTAACATACAACACTTTTTCTTTAACTTACATTACTTTTTCTTTAACATACAATACTTTTTCTTTAACATACATTACTTTTTCTTTAACATATAACACTTTTTCTTTAACTTACATCACTTTTTCTTTAACTTACATTACTTTTTCTTTAACATACATTACTTTTTCTTTAACTTACATTACTTTTTCTTTGACATACATTACTTTTTCTTTAACTTACATTACTTTTTCTTTAACATACATTACTTTTTCTTTAACTTACATTACTTTTTCTTTAACATACAACACTTTTTCTTTAACATACAACACTTTTTCTTTAACATACATCACTTTTTCTTTAACTTACATTACTGTTTTACCATTCTTCCTTTTATTATATACTCTTCTACTTCCATCATAAATTCGTTTTGCTTCAACAACTTCTCCACTCTGCTATTCAACAACTCTTTCATTATTACTTACGTTTAACAATTTTGACATAAAAACAGACATATCTATTTCCTTAAAAAATAATTTTGTTTAACTAGTAGCAACTTAAATTTTTCCATTTTTATTTATTTTATTTATTTATTTATTTTACATTTGTTGACCGGGCAAGTCTAACTGGATATATGTCCATTTTCAGTAGAGGTCCGGGGAGAAAAGCTCCACATAAGCAAAATATTAGCAACTACAGGTACAAATAAGTAAAAAAGTAACAAATTTAGGTGTAATACTATTTTAAGGTGAATAATACAAATGTTTTGCAGACAAAAAATTTGTGTTAAAATAGCAGAAAAATAGGAAAAAAGAATAAACAATAAACAGATTTGAAGTGGTGCACTATTAAGAAAGAGAAATATAAAAAAATACATTAGCAAATATTACAGCTCCAGGTACAGTATTAAGCAGTGAGTCGTCTCATTATCCTATAGTAGCATAGCAACTTTAAGGCAGCATGAAATAAGAAATATAACGAACGTCTATAAAGATCTTTATATGTGATAGCAAGTTAATGCTGTAAGCAGCAATCTATGCAAGTGTAAAGTTAGTAAAGGACTGAGTGTGAGAGAGAGGTGTAGAGACTAAACATTAGACTAGGTAGGTCTGCTCTCTAAGGCATAGAGAGAACTGGAATTAAATTGCAAAAGGTTATGTAGGTAGGGTTCAGAGAAAGTGGTGGAAGGATTAGTCTGGGGTACTACATGTGCATAACCAGTGGTTAATAAGTTATTCTCTGATTTGTTTTTTGAACAGTTTTGCTGAGGAGAGAGATGAGAGTTTCATGGGAAGCAGGTTCCAGGATTTGCCAACAGTATTGGCAAACAGTGAATCACCAGCCTTATTTTTGGATTTGACTGTGGATACTAGCACTTTATTGGCTGAGCGAAGGGTTGTCAAATTACTGTAGGGAGTAAGAAGGCTATTAAGTATAGGAGTATTTTAGGAAGATAGAGGATCTTATGGGCAATAATAAGTTGTTGAAACTGAAGTCGATTATGAAGTTCTAGCCCACCTAGGTGTTCAAGGTTTTGACAGTGGTGAGTTCTACATGAGGAACCAGTAGCAAATCTGGCAATACTGTTATAGGAGGTAGCTAGTTTGTTAGGGTTGTGTTTTGATAGGTTGGTATAAATGGGAGAGGCATAGAGGAGGGTGGAAATTAGATGGGAGTGGGCAATAGTGGTTCTAGCTGTTGGAGTTAGGAAGGGTTTAATCCTACAGAGGGAGCCTAATTTTTTGTTTACTGTTTTTATTATTGTGTCAATATGTGTGTCAAAGCTAAGACTATGGTCTATTGTTACCCCTAAGAGCTTGGTAGGTGGGTCGGGAGATACAATGATGCCATCACTGTGAAGTCAACTGGGGGGACCTTTGAGTGGGAGTGAAGAGTAGTAGTTTTATCTTTTTAGGATTCAGGAGGAGGCTATGCTGTCTACTGTGTTAAGCACTGTTTGGGTAATGGACTGAAGTTGAGGTGCAGAGGTAGCTGAGCATATTAGTGTGGAATCATCAGCATATTGGATACATGTTGCTTGAGGAATGATTAGATTAAGATCATTGATGAAAACTGAGAAAAGGAGAGGGCCCAGGATAGAACCTTAGGGGACTCCCAGGGTAATAGGAAAGTGAGAGGATAGATTATTTTCCCAAAGCACAGCATGTTGCCTATTTTCAAGGTAGGATTTAAACCATTGTAAAGCCTGTGTATCTAGAAAGAGAGACTTAAGTATGTTCAAGAGCAGTTGATGGTTGACCATATCAAAGGCTTTTGAAAGGTCAATAAAGAGTGCTGAGGATAGAGTGTTGTTGTTTTGGTTATTGTTAATACAGTCTGAAAAGGATAAGAGGGCTATGGTGGTACTATGATGAGGCCTAAAGCCGTGCTGACAATTAGCAAGTAAGTTATTTTTCAATAGGTGGTCTAGTAGTTGGCGGTGGATACATTTTTCCATAATTTTGGCTAAAGGAGAGAGTAGAGCTATTGGGCGGTAGTTAGAGAGTTCATGTGAGTTGCCCCCTTTGTGCAGTGGGATAATGTGGGAGACTTTCCAGATTGATGGGATTGTTTCTTCAGTAATGGTTCTATTTATAAGGATGGAAATAGGAAGGGCTACTACAGCTGCAGCTTTCTGTAGATATCCTGCTGGTAAAAGGTCAGCTGAAGGGGTACAAGGTTTTAGTTTAAGAAGAAGATTGTAGATAAGGGATGTAGGGACTGGTTGTAAATGAAATGAGGGGGTTAAATTAGTCAAGGAGGATAAATTTGAACTAACAGGAGGTAGTGACTTGGCAAGACTTTGGACTGCATCAGTAAAGAAGATATTAAAGGCATTTGCTACATGATTTGGAGTTTCATAGGTGGATCCTGTTGGGGTGGAAGTTTTGGACTGACTTGGGTGGAGGGGTCTGTTAATGCCTGCCCAGAACTTTTGAGGTTTGTATTGGTGGGTTTGCTGGTTGTTGTGGAAGAAGTTTCTTTTATTTAGAAGTATGGATTTTTGGTAGCATTTCTTAGCTGTCTAAATGTTAGATGATCAGCTGGGTTTTTAGTTGTTCTCCATTTGGTCCAGATTTTATTTCTTAGTATAATTTTGTGCCTTGTCTCTTTTGTTAGCCATTGAGCAGGTTTGGTCCTATTTCTCACTGAGCGGGATGGGGCATGACAGTCCAGGACTTCTAAGAATTTGGTATTAAAGTAGGATACTGCCTCGTCTAATTGGAGGTGTCTTAGGGGTGACCAGTCACTTGCTTTCAGTTCAGTTTGGAAGTTAATAGGGTTAAAGTTTTTGTTGGTTCAAATGGTTTTATATAAGGTTGGTTTATGAGCACTGATATTTAGTTTGGTTATGTAGGTCAGTGAGTGGTCACTGACATCATCAGGAAGGATTTCTGCTTCATAGGAGATGGGATGACTACTTATCAGTATCCAGTCAAGAGTAGTTTTTTTGTTATTAGGTTTATGGATCCTGGTGGGGGAGGTTATAGTTTGGGAAAAAACATAGAGGTTTATGTGGGTAGTCTGGTTTGCTGAGATGCAGGTATTCCAGTCAATATTAAAGTCACCCAGGACAATGGTTTCTTGTGGGTAGTTAGTTGAAAGCCAGGAAAGAATATTTTCAAGGGTGTTTTTATTGTTACCTGGAGGGAGGTAGGTGCATATTATATAGATGGATTTATAGGTGCTGATTTGGAGTTTAGAGATAAGGATTTCAGCGGTGCTAATAGAAGGTGGTTGAACATTTATAGGTGTAACTTGCAACTCTGTCTTATATAATATTGCTACACCCCCACCCTTTTTGGTTGTTCGATCTAATCTCAGGATATTGTACCCTGGTGGGGTGATTTCATTGTCCTGTGTTGCAGGTTTTAACCAGGTTTTTGTTAGGCAAAGGATGTCAAAGGAGTGAACATCTAAGAGGGCATGGAGGTGGGTAACTTTGTTGTTCAGGCTCTGTATGTTGAGATGAGCTATAAGGAGAGAGTTTGATGGTTTAGTGATGGATTGAGGAATACATGGATTTGGTTTAGGTGGGTTGGAGGTAGTAGGGGTGTTGGGGCCAGGGTTGGGATAGATGTCACCATCTAAAAGGTCAGTATTTTTAATTCTGTGTATGATATTTAGGAATTTACAGGGTGAGAATTTTGGTTTCATTGGTTGGTTATAGTTAAGGTGGACTAAACAATGAAACTCTGGCTCTAAATAGGAGGGTGTTGAAGTAATATTAATGTAGTTTAAGTAAGGTGGTAGGTCTGACAGGGTTGATTGTTTAAGGGATTGGTTGAAGATAGTTAAGGTTAGATGTTCATCTTTAGTAAGGACATAGGTTATAGATAGTACAGGTAGGATGGCAATTAAAAGGAATAGTATTGTGTATTTGGATTTGGGTATGGTGGTCATATTGAATGGCTAGTTAAATAGTAGTGGGAAAGGTATAATAAGGAGAAAGATTTGAAGAGGATGATAGTGGGGAGATTTTTCTAGGTACTGTAGAAGATATGGATAAAGAGTTTGTAAATTGATTAAGAACTTACTGATGTAATGAGTATTTACAAGTGGTGAGATAGGGTAATTAGCATTGAGTGGGAGGTTGGGATTGGTTGTATAGGAATGGGGGTGTGGCCAGTGGAGGTTTATAGTTAGGACCCCTGGGGGGTGTGGGAATTGGGGGTTGGGTAGGGGAGCAGAGTGAGCCCGCAGGGCGAATGGAGTGGCTAGACCCAAGGAAAGAAGGCAGCAGGCAGTGAAAAAAACAATCAGTATAGTGAAGTTAAGTATGGAGGAAGGTAAGCAGGGTGGTTAGCGGGCTGCTTAGGGGGGTGTTATTAGGGAAAGGATTGGAGTGATAGAGGTAGGTAGAATTGTTAACAAGCAGTTAAAGAATAACAGTAGGAATAGATATTATTTAAAAGTGAGTGAGAAGGAGAGAGGGAAAGGAGATTAATGGTGGTTGAAGACTGCCATCTAGTGGTCAAATCCTGTAACAGTAGAGAGTGGAGCGATTTTCTCTTTCTTTCCTCAAAAACTGTATTTGTTTTTCCAACATGTAATCATCATCTTCTTTCAGCTGTTCCCGTTAGGGGTCACCACAGTGGATCACCTGTTTCCATTTCTTCCTGTCCTCTGCATCTTGCTCTGTCACACCAACCACCTGCATGTCCTCTCTCACCACATCCATAAACCTTATCTTAGGCCTTCCTCTTTTCCTGTTACCTGGTAGCTTCATCCTTAGCATCTTTTTCCCAATATACTCAGCATCCCTCCTCAGCACATGTCCAAACCAACGTAATCTTGCCTGTCTGGCTTTGTCTCCAAACCTTCCAACCTGGGCTGACCATCTAATATACTTATTCCTAATCCTGTCCACCCTCGTCACACCCAGTGCAAATCTTAACATCTTTAATTCTGCCACATCCAGCTCAAACTTCTGCCTTTTTGTCAATGCCACTGTCTCCAACCCATATAATGTAGCTGGTCTCACTACCCTCTTGTAGAGCTTCCCTTTCACTCTTACTGGTACTCATCTGTCACAAATCATTCCTGACACTTTCCTCCACCCACTTGATCCTGCCTGTACTCTCTTCTTCACCTCTCTTCCACACTCACCATTACTCTGAACTATTGATCTCAAGTATTTAAACTCACCCACCTTCGCTACCTCTACTCCTTGCATCCTCACCATTCCTCTATCCTCCCTCTCATTCACACACATATAATTTGTCTTAGTCTTGCTGACCTTCATTCCTCTTCTCTCTAGAGCATATCTCCATCTCTCCAGGGTCTCATCCACCTGCTCCCTACTCTCACTACAGATCACAATGTCATCTGCAACATCATAGTCCACTGGGAATCCTGTTTGATCTCGTCTGTCAACCTGTCCATCACCATTGCAAATAAGAAAGGGCTCAGAGCTGATCCTGGATGTAATCCCACCTCCACCTTAAATGCATCTGTCACTCCCACCACAGACCTCACCGCTGTCACACTACCCTCGTACATATCCTGTACCATTATTACATACTTCTCTGACACTCCCGACTTCCTCATACAATACCACAACTCCTCTCAAGGTACCCTGTCATATGCTTTCTCTAAGTCTACAAAAACACAATGCAACTCCTTCTGACCTTCTCTGTACTTCTCCATCAACACTCTCAGAGCAAACATCGCATCTGTAGTGATCTTTCCCAGCATGAAACCATACTGCTGTTCACTAATCATCACATCCCTTCTTAACCTAGCTTCCACTACTCTTTCCCATAACTTCATGCTGTGACTGATCAATTTAATCTCTCTGTAGTTACTACAGCTCTGCATATCACCCTTATTCTGAAAAATTGGTACCAAAACAATTTTTCTCCATTCCTCAGGCATCATCTCACTTTCCAAAATTTCATTAAACAATCTGGTTAAAAACTCCACTGCCATTTCACCTAAACACGTCCATGCTTCCACAGATATGTCATCTGGACCAACAGCCTTTCCAATCTTCATCCTCTTCATGGCTATCCTTACTTCCTCCTTGCTAATCCATTGCACTTCATGATTCACTATCCCACATCATCCAACCTTCTCTCTCTCTCATTCTCTTCATTCATCAACCCCTCAAAGTACTCTTTCCATCTGCTCAACACACTCTCCTCGCTCGTGAGTACGTTTCCCTCATTATCCTTTATCACCTTTACCTGCTGCACATCTTTCCTAGCTTGGTCCCTCTGTCTAGCCAATAGGTACAGGTCCTTTTCTCCCTCCTTAGTGTCCAGCCTTTCATACAACTCTCCATACGCCTAATCCTTAGCCTTCACCACCTCTCTTTGACATGTACCTCATCTCCTTATACTCCTGTCTACTTTCTTCATCTCTCTGACAATTCCACTTCTTCTTTGCCAACCTCTTTCTCTGTATACTCTCCTGTACTTCCTCATTCCACCACCATGTATACTTTAAATGCCAATGCATGTTTGTACTAGTTTACATAGCGTCTGTCAAACTCCATGTATTCTTTCCTATATATTTTTTATAAATCAACCATTTTCTGTCCCTAAAGGCCTCGTTGTCCTACGAGATGACCTCATAGTCTTTCCTGATTGAACAGCTTAAACTTCTCATTTTCTTTACATGGTTCCCATTCTTTCTTCAAATTCTGTATATCATAATTTTATTTATTTACTGGCATTTGTTTACTGGGAAAGTTCAACTGAAAAATGTCTCTTTTCAGTAGAGGCTCATGGAGAAAAGCTCCATTATACAGACATCATGGACACCATTAGCATTGTTTCATCATTTACAGTCAGATTCACTCATGAACAACAGCTCCATTATTCTGACATCAGTGACATTGGTTACAGCTTGTACAGTTTCAATTAAAAATAACAGTAACATGGGGGGGGGGGGGGTGGTACATGCAGTCTAGTATTACCAGTATGCACAGAATGTCAGGTTTTATGTACGAATACTTGTTACTATAAAGACCTGGTTCAAGTCTAGGATACAGAAAGATAAGATGAAGAGTTAGAGCAGCTCGGAGAAAAGAAAGAAGGGTGGAAGCAGAAGGAAGACAAAGGAGATGAGATGACAGAGGAGGGTATCGTTCTGATAACAGTACATTATGTTTTGTGCAGCAGAGAGTTATGGCCCAAATTCCTATATTTATATTAGTACCTGTTTAACCAGGGGTGTTGCGTCAGTTGGCATTTAAAATATTTCTGGTTACAGACTTTCCTTAAATGGAGTGGGATAGTATTCCAGCTATTAGCAATGCACTGTGGGAACAGGGAGTAGTCTGCATTGTTATTAGGTTTAGTTAAGGAAAGTAAGGATTTGTAGAAGTCTCTCAGTAGTTTAAGGTTGAATGACGGAGTGAAGAGATGGGAATTTTTCACAGTTGTGCAGTAGTTTGAAGGATGTAATTAACTGTGAGGATAACAGATAATTATTTAGTTTCAGTTCTATTTTTTCCCCATCATCTGACTAAATACTTTAATTCAGCCGCAATACCTTGTTTTACTAGTTTATATACTCTCTCTCATAACTTTCATGCATACTTTCATACTATTCTTATAAATCAACCACCATTCTGTCCCTGAAGGCTTCATTGCCATATCGTCTGACCACAAATGGGGTGCTTCCTTATTTAAGAGCACCTCATTCATAATTCTGATATCTTGATGCTGTTTTCATCCTAAAACGCTTCTTAATTTCATACAATATTAAACCAAATGGCTTTACAGTCTGAAATTCTGTAACTTACATTTGATTTCTACCTCACTGACATTGGCAGAAAATGTTATATAATGAGTTTTTATCCTGATCCCTAGCATGCGTAAACATTCCTCCTTCTCGTACTTTATGAATCCTGTGTATCTTATTGCATCCTGAGTCACATTTTCTTTTCTTTTCCTCTGGTTGCAGTTCAAATCTTAAAATATTACAATAATATTCTAATCATAAAAACTGCTCAATTTCCTTCACATTTGTGCTTGCATATACCACTATAATTGTTAACATTGCCCCCAGCCACACATATGCTCCAAGCCTTTATAACAATATGATCTAATATTTTACTATTCAAAATGTTAATAACACAGCAACACCTGAACAACTATCCAAACCAAAATTACATAAAACTTTTTTCCCCGCAGTAAGTCAAATTGTTCATATTTATCTTTGCTTAAGATACTAGTACACAGTAACCATATTAGAGCAACAGCTATTTTGTCACACCATTGGATAATATTCCTTATTCAGTTCTCATTAATTATACTATTTACATTTACTGAAACAAATGTTATATTATTTCCATTTTATCTTTGAGGCAAGTGTCTTCATTCATTCCTTGCTATATGTCATCCTCCCCATACAGATTTTTAATTTTATCACTTGTGTCCTTTGATTTCATTTGATCTCATCAGTTTTTAATCGGTAAATGTATGACATTCCTGATATTCCCCCTCATTCCTTGTAAGGTGCTGCTGTTCCATATGTCATTCTAAACCAACCAGTTGTTGTACATAGGATCATAGGAAGTTACTAGGCTAATGGTCCTAGGGCCCTTATAAGCCTAGCTAAGTTCTACTCTTATTTCCAGGATCAATAGCAATTGCCCCTGTCCAACAGAGACACAGATGGAACCTCCTGGAGTGAATTTACGGTTACCCATCCAATCATCCAGATTACATTTGAAGATGGCCAATGAAGTGCTCTGTTTGACATGAAGTGGGAGTCCATTCCAAAGGTGTGGTAACCTCTGGGAGACAAACCTGTCCCTCTAGCAAGTTCTGTTAATGTCACATACCATGTTAAGGTCTTTAGAGCGCGTAACCCGTGTATCATTTGACTTGCAGATATGCAGCATTTCAGGATCAAAGACTGCCTTATATGCAAGGCATAGGCCGCCTCTGCGTAGTCTGTATGAAACGGAATAATGTGACAGTGACTTCAGATGTTTCACACAGCACAGATGCTGAAGATCGTGAATGTTCCTTGTGAGGAACCTTTGTGCTCTCTCCAATCATTGCAGGTGCTTGGAAAGGTACATACCAAAAGGGACACTCTACTCAGTTATTGGCCTGATGAGGGAAGAGTACAGAGAGATCATAACTTCATTTTTTTTCTGGATGCAATGCCCTTACTTATGAGATGAGCAATACAGAATGCCCTTCTTACCACTATGGAGACATGGTGATCAAAGGTAAGGTTGCGGTCAACCTGTGTGCCCAGGGCTCTAACACTGAGTGTGTACTTAGGGTGTTGTTATTGATGTGGTAGTTAGCAGGAACACTGCATTTACAGAAAGGGATGACAATACATTTTTTTGCATTGAGTTTAAGGCCATGACTTTGGCATCAATCATTTGTTTATGTAAGACCCTCTTGTAGGATGTTGACATTGTTTGGAGAGTCTATGATTTAAATTTACCAGAAACAGACTGGAATAGTATTGATTCAACAACGTTAGTAAAGAAATTATTCACAGAGTATATTCAGGAACAACAAATGCTTTGGATTGTAAAAAAAAACCTACCAGAGGACGGAATATACTAGATATTGTTTGTGTTCCCAAAGATATTACTGTAACTTCAAGTCAAGTTTTACCACCATTGATGTGCAGTGATCATGGGGTCATAAAGGTTAATTTGTTGCTAGATAATTCTGCCAAACTGAAATCTATGCCAATGCACACAAGGTTAATTACAGATTATAGGGAAGCAAAACAGTTACTATATAAAACTAACTGGAGTGAGGTGCTCAGTGGAAAAAACTGCAGATGGAATGTGGAAGGTTTTGAAAGAGAAATTGAGTGCAAAAAGTCAAAAAAATGTTTAACATCAGGATCTAGGCACGCAACATCAGGGGGATATATTTCCATAAGAACAAGATACCTGATTAAGGTGATAGACAAAAAATATAAGAAATGAAAGAGAGGTCGAAATACAAATTTTAAAAACTGAAATAAACGAGCCAGACAAACAGATTAACAAGATCAAGAAAATTTATATAAAGATATTGAGCATAATAGGAAACATTTTTATAGACACATAAGATGTGGAAGGAGTAAAGATGCACAAATTTATAAACTGTGTGCAGATTCTAAAATTTATTGTCAGACACAACAGATTATAGATATATTTACAAAATGTTATGCAAAACTGTTTGGCTCCACAAAAGGGACTGTAAGTTGTCCTAGTGACATCCAGGTAACCCCAGATACTGGAATCAAATTAGATTATATTGAAAAAGAACTGTGCAAACTGGATCCAAACAAAGCACATGGAGGAGACGGAATAAGTAACAATGACCTGAGAACACTTAAACAAGAACTTACACTGCCATTACAGCTATTATTCACTAGGTCATATAAATATGGGGAGATTCCTCAAGATTGGAGACATGCGCTTATTAAACCTGTCTTTAAGGGAAAGGGGAGTAGGACAAACCCAGAGTCATACAGACCCTTAAGTCTACTTTCATGTTGTGGAAAAATAATGGAGAAAGTAATACTGGATACGTTATTGTCAGAACTGGGTAGGTTGGGACTTGAAACCATATATCAGCATGCATATGTTGAAAATAGATCTATTATCACCTGTAACATGATGTTCTATAACAATATAATAACAGCTATGAATGAAAAATTGTGCTGTGATGTAATTTATATAGATTTAACTTCAGCATCTGACAGGGTCATACATAAAACACTGATCAATAAATTAGTACAACTAGGTATTGGTGTACTGTTGATAAGATGGATAGCTGCATGGCTTACAAATAGGACATGGCAAGTATCACACACCAACTGGACAGGTGAAATCCTTGGTTACAGTCAAGGTGTCCCACAGGGTTCTGTACTAGGCCCTTACTTGTTTAGATTGTATCTTTCAGACCTTACCTTTTCATCTGAGGTGTTCTACAGTCTATATGCTGATGATCTGAAATTGGGTAAACTGATTACAAGAGTTACAGATAAGGCATGTTTGCAAAATAATTATAACAGGAGGAGTGAAGGTTTTGAATCAGGATTGACTGATTTATGTGAAAGATTTAAAGCCAGAGCCTATAGAGATGTTGATTTGAAAAGGGGCTCTGTGAAGTATCTATACTGAGGGAAGGTGGTGGTGCCCCATATTTCTCTGACATGGTAGTGGACTCACTGAGTGATGGACTTGATAGATCAAAGGGTTGGATAGATTTGGGGAATTGTTTTAGGGTACCTTTGTTTTACACAAAAGATGTGGGTAGTATAAAGGATGTGATCAGGTCACATTGGGGTGTGTTGACAGATGACCCTGATTTGAGGGAGTTGGTAGGTGCCACGCCACACTTCGTGTATAAGAATAAACCCAATTTGAAGAAAATGCTATGCTATCCAAAAGAAGCACGGAAGAATTATGCGGTCGTAGGGACTGTTCCGTGTGGTCAATGCAGTTATTGTGATTACATTGACACAGACATTGGTTTTGTTCATCCTATATGTGGTAGTAGACACAAGGTGAAGGTGTCTGCAGATTGTATGTCCATGCATGTGGTTTACCTCGCCTCCTGTTCATCCTGTCGGGCTTTTTATGTGGGTAAGATGGACAGGAGGTTGAGGGATAGGATAAGGGAGAATTTATATCAGATTAGGATTAAATCCACTGTAAATGCCCTTTCCAAGCATGTTTTGGCTACTAATGATACACACAGCTTTCATTTCAAAGTTATTGATGAAGTTATGATGAATTTTAGGGGTCGGGATCTGAGGAACACAACTGAGACCCTTGAGTCCAAATGGATTATTAGACTTAGAGCGGACTTATATCCAGGGTTAAATGAGAAGGTACCATTAAAACCATTTTTGAAATCCAGAAGGTTGAAGTAGACCCACCATATTTGGTGTGCCACTCTGACATATTTGGATTATTTGTTATATGTTTATTGTTAATGGTTATTAATGACTGCACTAGATACAATGTTTTGCTTTGTTTGATATATAGATACAATTTTGTACAACTTTTTAAAAGATTTTTTCTTTACACCAAAGTGTTTTATATGTATTTTATATTGATATTAATATGCGTTTTTATATTTATGTGTATGGTTGATATGTTTTTAAGGGTTTCAATGATCTCTGTGATTTTTGCGCCTTATTTTGTTTAAATGAATAGTTAGAATGTGGGATTATATGGTCTGAGGAAGCCTTCTAGGTAAAAGCGCTTACTATGTTTGTCTTGGTCAATAAACTTGTTTTATGAGTTTTTCTGCTGCTGCTGCATGTTTATATTGCTTGCTGAATACGTATGCTTTATTGGACTGTTTCGCATGTTTGAATGTTCCACACTATTTGCTGCCTTATTTCGCTTTTGCACTGGGTTGTTTTGTTTATTCATTTATCAGGATTGTGTGTGCAAAGAGCGTTTACTCTGTGGGGAGTGATTTTCACTTTTGGACATGACAATAATATGTTGTCAATACATCAAAAACTAAGCATATGAGATTTGGGAGACATAAACTGAAAGGTGAATATTTACTACAGCACACAGTGATTGAAACTGGACTCATTTAAGGACCTGGGTATATGGGTAGATTCAGCTATGAGTTTTTCTAATCATATCAACCAATTGGCTAATGATAGTTATAGAACCAAAGGTTGTATAAAAAGATTTATAAAGTCTAGGAAATCAAACATAATGAAGTCATTGTTTGCTAGTTACATTAGACCCAAACTTGAGTATGGAATAACAATATGGAAACCCTATAGAAAAACAAGCATGAATAAAATGGAAAGAGTACAGTGGAAATATACTAAGGGCATCCATGGATGTGAAAATCTAAGTTATTATGAAAGACTAAAATATCTGAACTTGTACAGTGTCTCTTACAGATATTTAAGAAGAGATCTTATTCAGGTATATAGGGCATTTAGGGACAACAACCTCTGGGAATGTTTGGGGTTATCAAAAAGTACTAGAGAATCGTCAGATAACCTATGTAGAATATTCTATAGGAATGAGAAGTGTACTAATTGGTTCTCTGACAGAGTAGCTGATGCTTGGAACAGACTACCAAATTACATTAAAGCAAGTACTAGTTTAGATATTTTTAAGAACAGCCGGGACATTTATTATGGGAACAAGTGTTTTGGTATATTGGCAAGCTAGAAGGGCTTTAATGCCCATGCTTGAAACATTTGTATGTATGTATGACTGCTCTCAGTTTGCAGACAGCAGCAAATGGTCAGCCACAGACCTTTAGTTTTAGCTTGTACTTCGGAGAAATAGATTCCAAACAGTAGAGGTCCCAGGGTTGATCTCTGTGGAACACCGGTGGTTACAGGTCTGCTGCTGGAGGTGGATTCCTCTATTTTGACTATATGGGTTCTATCAGTGAGCCAGTTAGGGACCCATCTAATGATAAAAGGGTTAATACCTAGCTGGATGAGTTTGTCAATGATGCTTGAGTGGGGGATAGTGTCAAAAGCGCTGGCTAAGTCTAGGTAGGCTGTATGCACAGATTTCCTATCATCCAAAGCACTGGTGACTGTTTTAAAGAAGTCCACCAGGTTTAACAGGCATGATCTCCCTTCGACAAATCCAAACTGAGTAGGATCAAGTGTTTGGAGATTACCTATGTCTTCATTGATAAGGTCCATGATGATTTGCTCCATGGCCTTGCAGGTAAGGCTAGTCAGGCTAATAAGTCTATAGTTCCCATGGTCAGTAGAAGCACTACCTTTTGATAATAGTGGCTGCTTTCCATTCAGCTGGGATGAAGCCGGTGCTTAGACTATGACTGAAAAGAGTACTCATTGGTGTTACTAATTCTTGTTTGAGCACATGTAGAATGCAAACTGGGATGTTATCAGGTCCCATAGATGCTGTGGCCTTAGTGAAGGCATTTATGACCTGCTCTTTAGAGATACAAGGTAGAGGACAGGTGGAAATGATGTCTTGGGGTATGTGTGGTGGGGATATGGGAGTGAAGTTTTCACAGAATCTATTGGCTAACAGGTTAGCTATGTCCACAGGCTTGGTATATCTGGGATCATTAACTACCAGTTCAGCACAAATCTGGGCCTTTCCTTTTAGGTTACTGATGTAACTAAAAAATGCCTTATGGTTGTCCTTAATTGAGAAAGCTAATTTGGATTCGTAGTTTGCTCTGGAGGACTTTACAAAAAGTCTTGTTTGCTTGTTTAAGCTGAGGAGGGAATGTTTCCAGTTTAGGTCTCACTCCCCCTTACTGTTAAACAGCAATTCCTTCCTCTTATTGTAAAGCCTGTTAATAGCAGTTGTCCACCAGGCAGGTTTGCTCTTCCTTGAGGAGCTTGTTTTGGTCCTATCAGGTATAGCCGAGTCAATGCAGTTATACAGGTGTTTGTATAAAGCACTGGTGTACAACTCAGCATAGATGCCAGTTCCATCTGAGGGGGAGGTGCAGTAAAGCTGTTTATACCATCCTGTAAGAGGTTATAATCTGCTTTGGAGAAGTTTTTTAGTTTAGCAGCTGCTGGGGGGGGGGGGGGGGGCAGGTGTGATAGTTACTTCGAATGAGACTGATTTGTGGCCAGATCTCACCTGGGAAACCTCACAATGGGAGTGCTACAGTCGTTCCCCCATACTGGTAAGTACCAGATCCAGGATGTTGGCACCCCTTGTGGGGGTGTCAACCAGCTGGTCCAAGGTGCTGGAGTTAATGAAGTCGAGGAACCTTTGGGCAAGTGAGTTTGAGCACCAGTAATTTACCCAGTTAACGGGGGGGGGTAGTTAAAGTTGCCCAAAACCATTGTGTTCAGATGTATCTTGATGGACTCAAGTAGATCCACATAGGCAGAGTGGGAGTCCTGATTCATGGAGGGGGTCCTGTAGCTGGCAATGACTTGCATAGGTGTCCTACCAACAGTTAATTGCACCTGAAGTATCTCCAGGGAGTCATACTGTTTAACCAACCTGGAGGTGTTTTTATCTTTAATAAACATCAATACACCACCTCCTTTAGTTTTCACACCTTCAGTTTGTGGTCTGAATGTGTGGAAGCAGGTATAGCCCGGTATGGGTGGGGTGCTCTCAGCAGCCTTGAACGAGGTCTCCTTGACTGCACAAATGTCTATGTCTTCCAAGGTAAGATCTGCTTCCAGTGAGTGGAGTTTCATGTTAAGACTCCTAGGATTTAGCAGCATAACCCTGAGGTTGTTTTTAAATGGAGTTTTTACTTCAGGAATGTTATCCTTTAGACACTGTGTAAAAAGAACTATGGGGATGGTAAGAGCCTTAGCCAGTAGCTGAAATCCCACGGGTGACAGATGAAAACCATCTTTGGCAAAGCATCGATGTCTGTCAATCATGTCATCCCAGGCTGACAGATACTGGATCTCCTTAGAATGACACCAGAAACTAAGTCAATTATTGACATCAGTCATTTTCTGTTTTCATTGGTCTTCATCCTAAGAGAAGGTAAAATGCTGCTTAAGGCTGGCGATATACCTACCTGAGACACATAGTCCGAGAGCTCAGTCATGTCTCTTTTCATACAGTCCAGAGAGGTACATCTCAAGTCATTCACACCAACATAGACTATGAAAGAGTCATAATAGTAGCTGTAGTTGAGAGACTTGAGTGCATGTGTGACATGGCACCTGACAGACAGCTGACTGTGATCTTATCCTTATCCAGCCTAGTAAGAGTGTCTTACAATGGAATCACCTATGATTAATATGTTTGATTTTGTGGCTTGCCTTAAGAGCTTGACAGGTGAGACAGTGCTGAGTGAGCTATTATGTGCACTGTCTTCTGCAGATGAAGTATGTGTAGTGTGCTTGTGTTTGTGTTTGGGAGGTCTCTGGTGTTTAGGTATGTTTCTCTTGAGGATCTCCGCATATGCAGGTATGTGTGATGTGGGTTTGGGTGGAGTAGGAGGTGAGGTGTGCAAGCTGACAACTCGTTCATTGTCATATGTACTGACTGGTGACAGAGAGCATGGATTCAAGGTTTTTAATATAGTTTGCATTTCTCACATTCGTTCATCTCACCCTGTATCATTCTTTTTTTTTCATTCACATCAGTATGCATCCATTCAGTGACATTTTATCATATTCAGCTCACAATCCATTAAAAAATACCAGATTTATGACTTTTGTATGGTACTGCATTGTATAATTTGCCATAAAATGATGGATTTTCCCACATTGCTGACATCTGATATCACATGCATTTTCTAAGATAAATATCAGCTTCACAAATACAACATCCTTTGAGCTGACCCAATATCTAAACACACCTGCAGTCATATTATTTATCATGACGTAAGACAGGTGCTACATCCTGTTTCCTACCACATTCCCATCCCTCAGTTCAGGCATCACAATCACCTTTCAATTTTTTGGTACTCTATCAAAATGAAAAAATCTTTCAAATAGTCCATAACATTCAAGAAAAAAATATCTGCCTGAATTTATATGAAAACTTATTTTCTTGATATGACATTTTGTGCAGCGAACTCCTGCTCATTCAAGGGGTAACTGTCTTCCTTATCCTCATATCCACCCTGAAATGTTTCCATTAACACAAAAGCCACAAATATCAAGTCACAAAAACTATAATTCCACCAGTGGATAAGTAAACGCACATCCTGATCTTTTACACGAAAAAATGTCATCATGTTGTCTCACACAAAATATCTCTTTTGCACTATTGATCATTAAGAGAGGTCGCACCCTACTTTTCACTCTCTGTAAGACAGTTCTCCCCCTCATTTGCTGTAACTATAATGTATGAATGCTAGTGTTCTCTTGCCTTCTGTCTGTCTTCTCTTCCCTTCCGTCTTTCTTTTCCAAGCTCCTATTGCGGTAATTCATTACTTTGAACACAACTGACGCCATCCTGTCTGACAGTGCTGCCATTTGCAGACTGCACTGTCTCATTCAAGCCAGTGTTTTTCACATCTAGTGCCTCCTGCAAAGCATCAGTTGGAACACATTTTCTACAACATTGGCCCATGATGCCTCTGAATCATTGGCTGGTTTCTTCTGCTGGATTAAATCTAAAGGACCCCCATCCTCTAAGGCACCTGATTATACTCAATAATTCAGATGTCATCATTAGCCATTTTTTCACTCTGCTGCAGAGGCTCTGCTCTTGTAGGGCCTCCCTCATGTTGTATCCATTACCTTTCATCTCTCTTACCATAAAGTACCTTCTACCTCTCTTTGCAGGAAAAAGTATGGAAATTTCTCCATTGTTCTGGTCAAATTTCCCTTTAGTCAGTGTAAACACTATCGTGGGTCCTCCCTGAAAATAAGCAATAGGCACAGTAGGACTAACCTATTTAACAAATAAACATAAATAAATAAATAAAATAAAATAAAAAAGGACTATATTACCAGTGAGTTTAAAAATAAATATGTAAACATTGCTACTTTTTATTATATAGCTGCTCCTATTTCTAAACAAAAAACACCCAAGAAGCTGATGGAACACACTAATAACTTTATTCAGACTTTAAATTTACAATTTTGGGTTTTATCTTGCATTAAACAAAGAGACGTTTTTGGAAGAAATCATGCTCATAACTAGCTTGTTTTATTACTTATCAATAAATCATGTGACTACACACCAGCAATGAAACTACTCAAATGGTAAATAAAACCAACAGATAAGAGAAATAGACAGGTATACACACCGATAATGTCCACCAATAGCCTACAATTTATATGTTTTCTCCTTTAATGAGCCTCTGCTTAAATGCTGGTCTATTTAAAGTAGGTTAACACTTCAGGCGTATACAGTATTTACCTTTATTTAATTATGAAACATATATTTTTACTAAATTAGCCCTGCTATGCATGAATGTAGCTGTACATTTTACTCCCTCTGACACATACATGCGAGTGTGCACACACACACACACACACACACACACACACACACACACACACACACACACACACACACACACACACACACATTTTTTGCCTTGCCTTTTCTTAACTGCTTATGTATACATATATATATATATATATATGGGGGCAGTGGCACATTTTTGGCCTTACTTCCGTTTAAGGTAATGTAAGAATGCTTCAATAAAAAACCTTTAAAGTTTATCGCTGTACTGTCTTGCTAATCCTGTGCTAAAATATTTTAATTTGATAAAAAGAAATCCTTCACAGAAGTGGTACTGGCAGGTGGAAGGGTTTGTACAGTAAAACAGAATTAACCCTGCATGTATCTGGTGACAGAACAGCATCTGACCCTCACTTGTATAACAGATTCAGACCACATGTTGTGAAATTTCATCCCAACAAAACCCAGAACTGGTGTGACTTTCCTGTGACAGCAATCACCCAGTTATCAATCACTGGGTTATGATAGTGCCTCCTGAGACCAGACACAAAAACCACATGAACACCAAAACCACATGAGGTAAGCCATGCTTTTGGGACTTTGTGATGAGCGGAAGGCATTTTCTATACAATTCAATAAGTCACTTTTTTTGTAGTCAGTCTGAAGAGTCCTTAGCTTGGTTATATGACACAGAATTATGCTGTGATACAATTTCTAAAATTGTAATAAATTCTTAAACAAAGAGAACAGCAGAAAAGGAAGACATGGATCGCCTTATCCAAATGTTTCCACAAACATATGTAACGCTGGACATTTTCAGGTGAAATTTAAACTCTTACAAAGTACAAAAATGAAATAATGTAAAATAATCAAGATTGTTTCAAATGAGCCAGTCTGTGAACTACACACAAAGTAAAATATTGGCAATGTTAGTGGCACAACAGGTAGCACACTTGACTTTGGTGAAGAAGGTTACAGGTTCTATTCCCAAACCAGGTAGATGAATTGGTGAACATCGTAGTGCAGCATAGGCCAGGTGCTGCCCTCCCAGTTATGTTATCCATTCAGTAAAACATTAAACTGAGGCCGCATGTGCCTGAGTTGGTGGCAAGTTGGCTGGATGCAAAAGATTCCATTGCATCTAACAAAAAGAGTAGGGGAAGTGCCTCAATGCCCTGGCCAAATCTCCTAAAAAAAGGTTACTAGCCTAATGGGACTAACTCAGTTAACAAAGGAAAACAAATAATAATATTTCTGATATTATATATGTCACTGTGTCAGACAATCTACTCTGGTACCAGGTAAATTGGACAATGTATTAATACATTCATGTCAGACCTGGTTACTAGTCTTAGAATATATCTGGTAGGATCTCTGAAGAAAAGCAACACCAACTGTGTCTGCAAATACGCTTTATCAAAGAAGACTACAACAATAAGCTAAAACAGGGTTTTACCCAAAAAGCCTTTCAGTACTTCATTAACACACTCAAGATATGCATTTTTTCCAAATCGTATAGATGTCTCAAAATGCCTTAACATGTTCCAAAGTACATATTGCTTAAGTACAACTTATTAATTCAATAATGAGTGAAAAATAACGAAAAGCACTATTGTGTGTTATAATGCAAACATACAACATGTTTGTGTGTTATAATGCAAACATATAGCATGTCTGTGTGTTATAATGCAAACATATAGCATGTCTGTGTGTTATAATGCAAGCATACAACATGTTTGTGTGTTATAATGCAAACATACAACATGTTGGTGTTATAATGCAAACATACAGCATGTTTGTGTGTTATAATGCAAACATACAGCATGTTTGTGTGTTATAATGCAAACATACAACATGTTTGTTTGTTATAATGCAAGCAGACAACATGTTGGTGTGTTATAATGCAAACATACAACATGTCTGTGTGTTATAATGCAAACATACAACATGTTGGTGTGTTATAATGCAAGCATACAACATGTTTGTGTGTTATAATGCAAACATACAACATGTTTGTATGTTATAATGCACGCATACAACATGTTGGTGTGTTATAATGCAAACATACAACATGTTGGTGTTATAATGCAAACATACAACATGTTTGTGTGTTATAATGCAAACATACAGCATGTTTGTGTGTTATAATGCAAACATACAACATGTTTGTGTGTTATAATGCAAGCATACAACATGTTGGTGTGTTATAATGCAAACATACAACACGTCTGTGTGTTATAATGCAAACATACAACATGTTGGTGTGTTATAATGCAAACATACAACATGTTTGTGTGTTATAATGCAAGCATACAACATGTTTGTGTGTTATAATGCAAGCATACAACATGTTGGTGTGTTATAATGCAAACATACAACATGTTTGTGTGTTATAATGCAAGCATACAACATGTTGGTGTGTTATAATGCAAACATACAACATGTCTGTGTGTTATAATGCAAACATACAACATGTTGGTGTGTTATAATGCAAACATACAACATGTTTGTGTGTTATAATGTAAGCATACATGTTTGTGTGTTATAATGCAAGCATACAACATGTTTGTGTGTTATAATGCAAACATACAACATGTTTGTATGTTATAATGCAAGCATGCAACATGTTGGTGTGTTATAATGCAAACATACAACATGTTTGTGTGTTATAATGCAAGCATACATGTTAGTGTGTTATAATGCAAACATACAACATGTGTGTGTGTTATAATGCAAGCATACAACATGTTGGTGTGTTATAATGCAAACATACAACATGTTTGTGTGTTATAATGCAAACATACAACATGTTTGTGTGTTATAATGCAAAAATACAACATGTTGGTGTGTTATAATGCAAACATATACCATGTTTGTGTGTTATAATGCAAACATCTAGCATATTTGTATGTTATAATGCAAACATACAGCATGTTTGTGTGTTATAATGCAAGCATACATCATGTTGGTGTGTTATAATGCAAACATACAACATGTTTGTGTGTTATAATGCAAGCATACAACATGCTGCTGTGTTATAATGCAAACATACAACATGTTTGTGTGTTATAATGCAAACATACAACATGTTTGTGCGTTATAATGCAAACATACAACATGTTTGTGTGTTATAATGCAAACATACAACATGTTGGTGTGTTATAATGCAAACATATACCATGTTTGTGTGTTATAATGCAAACATCTAGCATATCTGTATGTTATAATGCAAACATACAGCATGTTTGTGTGTTATAATGCAAACATCCAACATGTTTGTGTGTTATAATGCAAACATCCAACATGTTTGTGTTATAATGCAAACATCTAACATGTTTGTGTGTTATAATGCAAACATCCAGCATGTTTGTGTGTTATAATGCAAACATCCAACATGTTTGTGTGTTATAATGCAAACATCCAACATGTTTGTGTGTTATAATGCAAACATCCAACATGTTTGTGTGTTATAATGCAAACATCCAGCATGTTTGTGTGTTATAATGCAAACATACAACATGTTGGTGTTATAATGCAAGCATCTAGCATGTTTATGTGTTATAATGCAAACATACAGCATGTTTGTGTGTTATAATGCAAACATACAACATGTTGGTGTTATAATGCAAACATACAACATGTTGATGTTATAATGCAAGCATCTAGCATGTTTGTGTGTTATAATGCAAACATCTAGCATGTTTGTGTGTTATAATGCAAACATCTAGCATGTCTGTGTGTTATAATGCAAACATACAGCATGTTTGTATGTTATAATGCAAACATACAGCATGTTTGTGTGTTATAATGCAAACATACAACATGTTGGTGTTATAATGCAAGCATCTAGCATGTTTGTGTGTTATAATGCAAGCATACAACATGTTGGTGTTATAATGCAAGCATCTAGCATATTTGTGTGATATAATGCAAACATCTAGCATGTTTGTGTGTTATAATGCAAACATCCAGCATGTGTGTGTGTTATAATGCAAACATATAGCATTTCTGTGTGTTATAATGCAAACATATAGCATGTCTGTGTGTTATAATGCAAGCATACAACATGTTTGTGTGTTATAATGCAAACATACAACATGTTGGTGTTATAATGCAAACATACAACATGTTTGTGTGTTATAATGCAAACATACAGCATGTTTGTGTGTTATAATGCAAACATACAACATGTTTGTGTGTTATAATGCAAGCATACAACATGTTGGTGTGTTATAATGCAAACATACAACATGTCTGTGTGTTATAATGCAAACATACAACATGTTGGTGTGTTATAATGCAAACATACAACATGTTTGTGTGTTATAATGCAAGCATACAACATGTTTGTGTGTTATAATGCAAGCATACAACATGTTGGTGTGCTATAATGCAAACGTACAACATGTTTTGTGTGTTATAATGCAAGCATACAACATGTTGGTGTGTTATAATGCAAACATACAACATGTCTGTGTGTTATAATGCAGACATACAACATGTTGGTGTGTTATAATGCAAACATACAACATGTTTGTGTGTTATAATGCAAGCATACAACATGTTTGTGTGTTATAATGCAAGCATACAACATGTTGGTGTGTTATAATGCAAACATACAACATGTTTGTGTGTTATAATGCAAGCATACAACATGGTGTGTTATAATGCAAACATACAACATGTTTGTGTGTTATAATGCAAGCATACAACATGTTGGTGTGTTATAATGCAAACATACAACATGTTTGTGTGTTATAATGCAAGCATACAACATGTTGGTGTGTTATAATGCAAACATACAACATGTTTGTGTGTTATAATGCAAACATACCACATGTTTGTGTGTTATAATGCAAACATACAACATGTTGGTGTGTTATAATGCAAACATATACCATGTTTGTGTGTTATAATGCAAACATCTAGCATATTTGTATGTTATAATGCAAACATACAGCATGTTTGTGTGTTAAATGCAAGCATACAACATGTTGGTGTGTTATAATGCAAACATACAACATGTTTGTGTGTTATAATGCAAGCATACAATATGTTGGTGTGTTATAATGCAAACATACAACATGTTTGTGTGTTATAATGCAAACATACAACATGTTTGTGTGTTATAATGCAAACATACAACATGTTTGTGTGTTATAATGCAAACATACAACATGTTGGTGTGTTATAATGCAAACATATACCATGTTTGTGTGTTATAATGCAAACATCTAGCATATTTGTATGTTATAATGCAAACATACAGCATGTTTGTGTGTTATAATGCAAACATCCAACATGTTTGTGTGTTATAATGCAAACATCCAACATGTTTGTGTGTTATAATGCAAACATCCAACATGTTTGTGTGTTATAATGCAAACATCCAGCATGTTTGTGTGTTATAATGCAAACATCCAACATGTTTGTGTGTTATAATGCAAACATCCAACATGTTTGTGTGTTACAATGCAAACATCCAACATGTTTGTGTGTTATAATGCAAACATCCAGCATGTTTGTGTGTTATAAGGACGGCGCAGTGGTGCAGCGGTAGCGTTGTCGCCTCACAGCAAGAGGTTCTCTGGTTCGATTCTCGGCTGGGGTGCCTTCTGTGTGGAGTCTGCATGTCCTCCCTGCGTTCGTGTGGGTTTCCTCCGGGTGCTCCGGTTTCCTCCCACGTTACAAAGACATGCATCTGGAGCCTTTCTCCCCGGGCCTCCGCTGAAAATTGGCTTTGTTCCAAGTCGGACTTTCCCGGTTAACAAATGTTAAATAAATAAATAAATAAATAAATATAATGCAAACATACAACATGTTGGTGTTATAATGCAAGCATCTAGCATGTTTATGTGTTATAATGCAAACATACAGCATGTTTGTGTGTTATAATGTAAACATACAACATGTTGGTGTTATAATGCAAACATACAACATGTTGGTGGTATAATGCAAGCATCTAGCATGTCTGTGTGTTATAATGCAAACATCTAGCATGTTTGTGTGTTATAATGCAAACATCTAGCATGTTTGTGTGTTATAATGCAAACATACAGCATGTTTGTATGTTATAATGCAAACATACAGCATGTTTATGTGTTATAATGCAAACACACAACATGTTGGTGTTATAATGCAAGCATCTAGCATGTTTGTGTGTTATAATGCAAGCATACAACATGTTGGTGTTACAATGCAAGCATCTAGCATATTTGTGTGTTATAATGCAAACATCTAGCATGTTTGTGTGTTATAATGCAAACATCCAGCATGTTTGTGTGTTATAATGCAAACATGTAGCATGTTTGTGTGTTATACTGCAAGCATCTAGCATGTCTGTGTGTTATAATGCAAACATGTAGCATGTTTGTGTGTTATACTGCAAGCATCTAGCAAGTTTGTGTGTTATAATGCAAGCATCTAGCATGTTTGTGTTATACTGCAAACATACAGCATGTTTGTGTTATAATGCAAACATCTAGCATGTCCGTGTGTTATAATGCAAACATATACCATGTTTGTGTGTTATAATGCAAAAATACAGCATGTTTGTGTGATATAATGCAAACATATAGCATGTTTGTGTGATACAATGCAAACATCTAGCATGTCTGTGTGTTATAATGCAAACCTACAGCATGTTTGTGTGTTATAATGCAAACATCTAGCATGTCTGTGTGCTATAATGTAAACATATATCATGCCTGTGTGTTATAATGCAAACATATAGCATGTCTGTGTATTATAATGCAAACATCTAGCATGTTTGTGTGTTATAATGAAAACATCTAGCATGTTTGTGTGTTATAATGCAAACATCTAGCATGTCTGTGTGTTATAATGCAAGCATCTAGCATGTTTGTATGTTATAATGCAAACATACAGCATGTTTGTGTGTTATAATGCAAACATCTAACATGTTTGTGTGTTATTTTATATATATATATATATATATATAATACATGATATATATATAAAAACATGGTAGATGTTTGCATTATAACACACAAACATGCTAGATTTGCACACATATATATAATATATGATCCACTAAGCATGAATTGGTTTAAATCTTATCTTGAAAACCGCCAGCAGGCTGTATTGTGGCAAAATAAACTGTCTGGTAATCTACCCATCTCCCTCGGTGTTCCTCAGGGATCCATTCTAGGTCCACTGCTTTTCTCCATTTATATTAATGACCTACAAGCAGCAATACCACAAACCACCTGCATTCAATATGCAGATGACTCTACCATTATCTGTACAGGCTCCTCTGAAACTGAACTTAAAACTCTAACCCAAAAAGCTTTCAATACTGTAGAACAATGGTTCTTAAAGTGCTGCCTCCTTCTTAACCCCAAAAAAACTAGACTCTTACTTTTCACACCAACCCGAAAATCCACCCCCATACATCTCACACTTATATCAAATGATGGCACCATCATTTGTCCTGACCTAACCATAAACTCTTAGGAATAACAATTGACAACAACCTCAACTTTGATACCCATATAAACAACACAATAAAATCAGTGAACAAAAAACTGGGATCCCTTTACAGAATTAAGCCCTTTCTTACTCCAGTAGTAGGACTGTTACAGCCAGAACACACTTAATCTCAACTCTATTCTATGCCTCCCCCATATATACTAATTTATCTAAAAACAACCTCAACAAACTGGCCAGATCCTATAATAATATTGCTAGATTTGCCACAGCCTCCCCTTTCAAAACTCATCACTGTCTGAATCTAAAACAACTAGACTGGTTAGAATTTCACAATCAGCTTAAATTTCTACAGCTCCCCATAGCTCACAAGGCCCTGTATAAACCCACACACACCCCGATACTCTCTACCCTCATTACTCCTTATAATAATAATAAAAAGAACCTACACTCCTCAGATAAACTACTTATTAATACTTCAAGATCCACTCACTCAGCAGGCGACTCCCTACACTCTAACTCTGTAGGAAAGCTATGGAATGTACTACCCACTGAACTAACATCACAAAGTTCTCTTTCACTCTTTAAAAGAATCTAAAGCTATTCCTAAAGACACACTGGCTATGCTCCTGTACTAAGCATGACTAACCTCTTGCCTTCTGAACTACAACTACTCCTTACTCTATAATTTCTTTCCTAAACAAACATAATACCGTGTTATCATAAAGAATATGTACGTTTGCATGGATATTGTATCTTATGTGCAATACCCTTGATTCCTACTGCAAATTCCATTCCTGCTAAGACTAATTATTTTGTAAAAAAAAAAAAAAAAAATTATTATTTTGTAACAACTGCTTTTTTATATAATAACTTTTTTTTTACTTTGTGCACATTTTATCAGCTACTATTTTTATCTGTTATTACTCTTAAAGTATGTATGTATTATTATTATTTCTATTTTTTATTTTTGGAGCTTTTCTCCCTGGGCCTCTACTGAAAATGGACATGTATCCAGCTAGACTAGCCTGGTCAACAAATGTAAAATAAAAATAAATAAAATAAAATTATAATGCAAACATCTAGCATGTTTGTGTGTTATAATGCAAGCATC
>NC_056747.1:1348711204-1348713704 GCF_019279795.1 Protopterus annectens
TTTACCATCTACCTGAGGAAAAGTTTTTTGAAGTCTGCTTGGGGTATAGAAATATCTATACAAACACTTCCAGGCAAAAGTCCTAATCCTGCTAGATTTTGTTGCATATTTTGAAGCCGTATATTTGTCCTCCCATTGTTTCTCTGTGAATTGCATATCTAATCTCTCTTCCCAAGCTTTTCCGACCTCCTCTTTTTGATTCCTATGGTTATCGTGCAATATTTTATATACCCTACTAATTATCCCATTTTTAATGACAGCTTCTGTTCTAGATTCATTTATAAACTCAGCCAGTGCTGGTCTTTCACTTAGGAATTTTCCTGTCCCATTCTCTTTGTCTGTACTCTGATATATATCCCTGAAAGGGAACGCAATCACTAGCCTGTAATCTAAATGTCTTCTTGGTCTCTTCCCATTTTATTACCTTTCCTTCTCTCTCTTTGCTCCCAATGCATTGCTTCCTTTGTTATGGTCTTTTAGTAAATTCCAGCCCCCTCTTGCTTATACCCCTAACTGCAATCATCCCTATCGGTAGAATCTCCTTTCTCCATTCCCGTGTTGGCTTTGTTTTAGTTCACTTTCTGCTACTTTATGAATGCAATATTTTGTATGACTGTTGTTATTGCCCTTTAGGATCTGTGTCCAATATCCCATTCTTTCCTTATTTCTTGAATTACCCCCCCCCCCACTTCATCATCATCCTTTCCACTTTGAATTACAGCTATCTGCTTGTATTATACATAAGAACATAAACTTTAGTTCTGAAATATCCTTACAAGTCAGGTAATCCTAAACCTCCCTGTTCTGCTGGAAGGATCAACTTGTCCCACTTAACTCTTGCTGTCTTCCCCTCCAAAACAAAATCCTTCAACTCTTTATTAATTACTGTCCACATTTTCTCTTCTGCTTGGTAAAAATATGGCTGACCTGTGTATAAAACTAACAAGACTAAAAACACTTTTACTGCTTGCATCTTGTTATTAATATCCTTTGACAAGAACTTCTAGTTTCTTAGCTTTTGTATTATCTTTTGTTTAGTCTATTCCCACATATCCTTAGCTGCTTTAACTGAATATTATTTTAATCTATACTTCTAAATACTTCATTTTATCATGTCTCCATAAAGATGGGTACTGCTGGGTCAATTCATGTGAGGATACATAGTTTATAGCTATAGCCTTTGTTTTATCTTCATTCATTTTTTGTCCCATAAAAACCCTGAATTGTCTCAAAATATTCCACAATACTGCCATGTCCTTCTCTGGTTCCATCAGGTACAAAATATGCCAACTTTTTTTGAACACTATACCATTTCTAGCCTTGAATTTCTTTAATTTTCTTTGCCAGTGCTTTTAAATATGACTCAAATAACAAAGGGGGAAGAGGACACCTTTGCTTGGTTCCTCTCTTCAGACGAAACTTATCAGAGAGGAACCATTCCACTTTGATCTTTGCCTCTGATATCTCATATGTCCTTCTAATTAATCTTATTACTGTATCAGGAAATGCAAATGATTTCAATGCCCTACTCCTAAAATCCCAATTTACTCTGTCAAATGTTTTCTCTGCATCAAGACCCACGGATAACAGTGACATTTCCTTTTATTCTACTTCCTTATGGTTCATCATTACTCTATTAATAGGTTCATAGGTGAATGCTAGGCTAGCTGCCCTGAAGGGCCATTTTAAGGCTAGCCAATAACCCAAGGTGAGAGTCAAATCCTGTACCTTGTGACTATGAGGCAAAGACTTTAACCATTATGCCAAATCTCCACCTTGTTCAAAATTAATTAAGTCCAATACATAAAATGGAAATATTCTAGTTCACTAATGTAACAAAGTACAAGGTCCAAGTGTACTTTTACAGTCATTAAAATATTAATTCACTGTGCAGTGAACCAGATTTTTTTACAAAACTGGACAATAAGCAAAATAAAATGCAAGGTGTTCAACAGTTCAGCAATGTTTCCTGAGCAGCTAAACTACACTGAAATAACCTTCAGTGGTCCAAGGATGTACAAATCCAACTTTGATACCACATATAATTCTTAGCGTCTAATAGTCTTCTTGCACACTTTCTTAAATCTGGCTTTCACAAAACACAGTTGCATATCCTGCTTGTATAACACACACCAGCTGCCAAATATCTTGGTCTAGAATCAGAAAACAAATTTACTGATGGAAATTTCAGAATTTGGGAGCATGGTCCCTCAAAATACCTTCTAAAACCAAAGTAATCATTTCCAGACTACTCTGTCACTTGCACTGGCAGCAGATGACACCTGTACATTACATATTCATGACAGCTGAATTGGATTTGCTCTATCGATATGTGCTAGAGATATGAAAGTGTGCAAACGGCCATGACTTTAAAGAATCAAGTCATGACATTGTGTGCAGGAGATATTTTCACTGAAATAGTAAACAGGTCAAAACCCAAAGTAGAATTCGTAGCAGGAAGCAATGTCCGCCACACGCTCCCGCACTGCCACTTGCTGTT